>NW_028227331.1:762333-767990 GCF_978045245.1 Mus caroli | reverse complement strand
AAACCTGAAAAACGTGGAAAATAAAAAATTCACACTGAAGGACTCGGAATATGTCGAGAAACCCTGAAAAACGTGAAAATTAAAAATTCACACTGAAGGACCCAGAATATGTCGAGAAAACCTGAAAAACGAGGAAAATTAAAACCTCACACTGAAGGATCCCGAATATGGCGAGAAAACCTGAAAAAGTTTAAAAATGATAATAATCACACTGTAGGACCCAGAATTGCGAAAAAATTTGTAAAAAGTCCCAAATGAGAAAATCACACTGTAGGACCCAGAATATGGCGAGAAACCCTGAAAAAAGTAGAAAATTAAAAACTCCCACTGAAGGACGCCGAATATGGAGAGAAAACCTGAAAAAGGTGGAAAATGAGATAATCACAGTGTAGAACCAAGAATATGCCACGAAACCCTGAAAAACGTGGAAAATTAAAAATATACACAATAGGACCCAGAATATGGCAAGAAAACCTGAAAAAATTAGAAAATTAAAAACTCACACTGAAGGACCCAAAATATGGCGAGGAACCCTGAAAGGTGGAAAATGAGAAATCACAGTGATTAACGAAAAAACTTGAAAAACGTCGAAAATGAGAAAATCACAGTGGAGGACCCAGAATATGCCTAGAAACACTGAATACATGAAAATTAAAAATTCACACTGTATTTCCCAGAATATGGCAAGAAATACTAAAAAACGTGGAAAAGTAAAAATTCACACTGAAGGACCTGGAATATGGCAAGAAAACCAGAAAAACAAGGAACATTAAAAATTCACAATGAAGGACCCAGAATATGGCGAAAAACCCTGAAAAATGTAGAAAATTAAAAGCTCACACTGAAGGACCCCAAATATGGCGAAAAAAACCTGAAAAAGGTGGAAAATGAGAAAACCACACTGTAGGTCCTAGAATTACGAAAAAACTTGAAAAACTAGGAAATTAGAAACTCACACTGAAGGACCCCGAATATGGCGAGAAAACCTGAAAAAAGGTGGAAAATGAGAAAATCACACTGTAGGAACCAGAATTGCGAAAAAAACTTGAAAACCGTCGAAAATAAAAAAAAAAATCACACTGTAGGACCCAGAATATGCGGAGAAACCCTTGAAAAACGTGGAAAAATAAAATACACGCTGTAGGAACCAGAATATATTGAGAAACCCTGAAAAAGTAGAAAATCAAAAACTCACACTGAAGGACCCCAAATACGGGGAGAAATCCTGAAAAACGTGGAAATGAGAAAATCACACTCTAGGACCAAGAATATGACGAAAAAATCTGAAAAACCAGGAAAATTAAAAATTCACACTGAAGGACCGGGAATATGGCAAGAAAACCTGAAAAACGAGGAAAATTAAAAACACAAACTGAAGGACCCGGAATATGGCGAGAAAACATGAAAAACATGGAAAATTAAATATTCACACTGAAGGACCCAGAATATGCTGAGAAAACCTGAAAAAGTTGGATAATGAGCATTTCACAGTGTAGGACACAGAACATGACGAAAAAAAACTTAAAAACGCTTAAAATTAAAAATTCACACTGTAGGACCAGAATATGGCGAGAAACCCAGAGAAACGTGGAAAATTTAAAAATCACACTGTAGGACACAGAATATGGCGATTAACCCTGTAAAAAGTAGAATATTAAAAACTCACACTGAAGTACCCCGAAAATGGCAAGAAAACCTGAAAATGGTGGAAAATGAGAAAATCACACTGTAGGATCCAGAATTGCGAAACAAAAAACTTGAAAAATGTCAAAAATGAGAAAATCACACTGTAGGACCCAGAATAGGCCGAGTAACCCTGAAAAACGTGGAAAATTAAAAATACACGCTGTAGGACCCAGAATATGGCAAGAAACCCTGAAAGAATTAGAAAATTAAAAACTCACACTGAAGGACCCGGAATATGGCGAGAAAACCTGAAAAAGGTGGAAAATGAGAAAATCACACTGTAGGTCCCAGAATTACGAAAAAACTTTAAAAACGTGGAAAATGAGAAAATCACTCTTCAGGACCCAAAATATGCCAAGAAACCGTGAAAAACGTGAAAATTAAAAATTCACACTGTCAGACCCACATTATGGCGAGAAACCTTGAAAAAAATTGGACAATAAAAATTCACACTGTATTACCCAGAATACGGCCAGCAACCCTGAAAAAAGTAGATAACTATAAACTCACACTGATGGACGAGGATATGGCTAGAAAACATGAAAAAGGTGGAAAATGAGAAAATCACACTGCAGGACCCAGAATATGCTGAGAATCCCTGAAAATCGTGGAAAATTAAAAATTCACACTGAAGGACCCGGAATTTGGCGAGAAAACCTGAAAAACGAGGAAAATTAAAAATTCACACTGTATTACCCAAAATATGGGGAGAAATACTGAAAAACGTGGAAAATTAAAAATTCACACTGCAGGACCTGGAATATGGCAAGAAATCCTGAAAAACTTGGAAACGAGAATATCACACTGTAGGACCCAGAATATGATGAAAAAACCTGGAAAACGTGGAAAATTAAAAATTCACACTGAAGGAATCAGAATATGGCGAGAAAACCTGAAAAAACGAGGAAAATTAAAAACTCACACTGTAGGACCTAGATTATGGCGAGATAACCTGAAAAAGGTAGAAAATGAGAAAATCACATGTAGGACCCAGAATTGTGAGAAAACCTGAAAAAGGTTGAAAACGAGAAAATAACACTGCAGGAGCCAGAATATGCTGAGAAAACCTGAAAAACATTGAAAATTAAATATTCACACTATAGGACCCTGAATATGGCGAGAAACACTGAAAAAGGAAAAAAACGAGAAAATCACACTGTAATAATCAGAATATGACGAAATAACTTAAAAACGTGGAAAATTTAAAATTCACACTGTAGTACCCAGAATATGGCAAGAAAACCTTAAAAACTAGAAATTAAAAAACTCACACTGAAGGACCCCAAATATGGCGAGAAAACCTGAAAAACATGGAAATGAAAAAATCACACTGTAGAACCAGATTATGACGAAGAAACCTGAAAAATGTGGAAAAATAAAAATTCACACTCAAGGACCCGGATATAGCGAGCAAAACTGAAAAATGAGGAAAATTAAAATCTCACACTGAAGGACCCAGAATATGGCGAGAAAACCTGTAAAACCTAGAAAATTAAATATTCACACTGGAGGACACAGAATATTTCGAGAAACTCTGTAAAATCTTGAAAATTAAAAATTCACTCTAAAGGACCAGAATATGGCAAGAAACCTTGAAAAACGTGGAAAATTAAAAATTCACACTGAAGAACCTGGAATATGGCAAGAAAATAAGAAAAACGTGGAAATGAGAAAATCACACTGTATGACCTTGAATATGGCGAGAAAACCTGAAAAACGAGGAAAATTAAAAACTCACACTGAAGGACCCAGAATATGGCGAGAAAACCTGAAAAACATGGAAAATTAAATATTCACAAAGTAGAACCCAGGATAGGGAGAGAAACACTGAAAAAAGTGGAAAATTAAAAATTCACACTCTAGGAACAGAATATGGCAAGAAAACTTGAAAAACGTGGAAAATCGAAAATTCACACTGTAGGACTCAGAATATGCCGAGAAGACCTGAAAAAGTTGGAAAATGAGAAAATCACACTGAAGGACCCAGAATATGACGAAAAAAACTTAAAAAGGTTTAAAATTAAAAATTCATACTGTAGGACACAGAACATGGCAAGAAAACCTGAAAAACGTGAAAAATTTAAAATTCACACTGTAGGATGCAGAATATGGCGAGAAACACTGAAAAAAGTAAAAAATTTAAATCTCACACTGAAGGACCCTGAATATGTCGAGAAAACCTGAAAAAGGTGGAAAATGAGAAAATCACACTATAGGACCCAGAATATGCCGAGAAACCCTGAAAAATGTGCAAAATTAAACATACACGCTGTAGGACCCAGAATATGGCAACAAACCATGAAAAAACTAAAAAACTAAAAACTCACACTGAAGGACCACGAATATGGTGAGAAAACATGAAAAAGGTGGTTAATGACAAAATCAACTGTAGGACCCAGAATATGATGAAAAAAACTTAAAAACGATTAAAATTAAAAATTCACACTGTAGGACCCCGAATATGGTGAGAAAATCTGAAAATGTTTAAAAATGAGAAAAATACACTGTAGGACCCAGAATATGCTGAGAAACCCAGAAAAACGAGGAAAAATAAAAATATGCTTTGAAGGAGCCAGATTATGACAGGAAACCCTGAAAAAAGTAGAAAATTAAAAACTTACACGGAAGGACCCTGAATATGGCAAGAATACCTGAAAAAGGCGGAAATAGAGAATAATCACACTGTAGGACACAGAATTGCGAAAAAACATGAAAAACGTAGAAAATGAGAAAATCACACTGTAGGACCCAGAATTACGAAAAAATTTATAAAACGTGGAAAATGAGAAAATCACACTGCAGGACCTAGAATATGCTGAGTAACCCTGAAAAACATGAAAATTAAAAATTCACACTGTCGGACACAGAATATGGCGAGAAACCATGAAAAAAGTGGAAAATTAAAAATTCACACTGTATTACCCAGAATATGGCGAGAAATACTGAAAAACATGGAAAATTAAAAATTCACCCTGAAGGACCTGGAATATGGCAAGAAAACCTGAAAAACGAGAAAATGAGAAAAATCACACTGTAGTACCCAGAATATGACGAAAAAACCTGAAAAACGTGTAAAATTAAAAACTCACACTGAATGACCCAGAATATGGCAAGAAAACCTGAAAAAAGTAAAAAACTAAAAATTCACACTGAAAGACCCCGAATATGGCGAGAAAACCTGAAAAAGGTGGAAAATGAGAATAAATGACTGTAGGACCCAGAATTGCGAAAAAACTTGAAAAACTTCGAAAATGAGAAAATCACACTTTAGGACCCAGAATAAGCCGAGAAACCCTGAAAAACGTGGAAAATTGAAAATACGTGCTGTTGGACCCAGAATATGGTGAGAAACCGGAAAAACGTGGTAAATTAAAAATACACTCTGTTGGACCCAGAATATGGCAAGAAACCCTGCAAAAGGTGAAAAATGAGAAAATCACACTGTAAGACCCAGAATTACGAAAAAACCTGAAAAACTTGGAAAATGAGAAAATCACACTGCAGGAAACAGAATATGCCGAGAAACCCTGAAAAACGTGGAAAATTAAAAATTCACACTGAAGGACCCGGAATATAGCGAGAAAACCTGAAAAAGGTGGAAAATGAGAAAATCACATGTAGAACCCAGAATAGCGAAAAAACTTGAAAAAGGTGAAAAATGAGAAAATCACACTGCAGGACCCAAAATATGCTGAGAAACCCTGATAATTATGGAAAATTAAATGTTCGCACTGTAGGACCCAGAATATGCCTAGAAACCCTTGAAAAACTTGGAAAAATAAAATACACTCTGTAGGAACCAGAATATATTGAGAAACCCTGAAAAAGTAGGAAATCAAAAACTCACACTGAAGGACCCCGAATATGGGGAGAAATCCTAAAAAACGTGGAAATGAGAAAATCACACTCTAGGACCCAGAATATGACGAAAAAACCTGAAAAACATGGAAAATTAAAAATTCACACTGAAG
>NW_028227331.1:657333-757333 GCF_978045245.1 Mus caroli | reverse complement strand
TGTCTCTCTGTGTTTTTCTTTGTCTCCCTGTGTCTCTTTCTCTGTCTCTCTCTCTGTCTCTCTGTGTTTTTCTTTGTCTCTCTCTGTCTCTCTCTGTTTCTCTCTCTGTCTCACTCTGTCTCTCTCTGTCTCTCTCTGTCTCTCACTCTGTCTCTCTCTCTGTCTCTCTCTCTGTCTCTCTCTCTGTCTCTCTCTATGTCTCTCTCTCTTTCTCACTCTGTGTATCTCTTTCTCACTCTGTGTCTCTCTCTGTCTAACTCTGTTTCTCTCTCTGTCACTCTGTCTCTCTCTGTCTCTCACTGTCTCTCTCTGTCTCTCTCTGTCTATCTGTCTCTCTCTGTCTCTCTCTGTCTCTCTCTCTGTCTCTCTGTCTCTCTCTGTCTCTCTCTGTCTCTCTCTGTCTCTATCTCTGTCTCTCTCGGTCTCTCTCTGTCTCTCTCTGTCTGTCTTTGTCTCCCTGTGTGTCTCTCTGTGTGTCTCTCTGTGTCTCTCTGTCTCTCTCAATGTATCTCTCTGTCTCTCTATGTCTCTCTCTGTTTTCTTTGTCTCTCTCTGTCTCTCTCTGTTTCTCTCTGTGTCTCTCTCTGTCTCTCTCTCTACCTCTGTCTCTCTCTGTCTTTCTCACTCTGTCTCTGTCTCTCTCTGTCTCTATCTCTGTCTCTCTCTGACTCTCTCTGTCTCTCTCTTTCTCTCTGTCTCTCTCTGTCTCTCTCTGTCTCTCTCTCTGTATCTCTCTGTCTCTCTCTGTCTCTCTCTCTGTGTCTCTCTCTTTCTTTCTCTGTCTCTATCTCTGTCTCGCTCTGTCTCTCTCTGTGTCTTTCTTTGTCTCTCTCTGTCTCTCTCTGTCTCACTCTCTGTCTCTCTCTGTCTTTCTCTGTCTCTCTCTGTGTCTCTCTCTGTCTTTCTCTGTCTCTATCTCTGTCTCTCTCTGTCTCTCTCTGTCCTTCTGACTCTTTATGTCTCTCTCTGTCTCTCTCTGTATCTCTCTGTCTCTCTCTGTCTCTCTCTGTGTCTTTCATTGTCTCTCTCTGACTCTCTCTGTCTCTCTCTGTCTCTCTCTGTCTCTCTCTGTCTCTCTCTGTCTCTCTCTGTCTCTCTCTTTCTCTATCTCTGTCTCTCTCTGTCTGTCTCTGTCTGTCTCTGTCTTTCTCTGTCTCTCTCTGTCTCTCTCTCTGTCTCTCTCTGTGTCTCTCTGTGTCTCTCTCTGTCTCTCTCTGTGTCTCTCTGTGTCTCTCTCTGTCTCTCTCTGTGTCTCTCTGTGTCTCTCTGTCTCTCTCTGTGTCTCTCTCTGTCTCTCTCTGTCTATCTCTGTCTCTCTCTGTCTCTCTCAATGTATCTCTCTGTCTCTCTATGTCTCTCTCTGTGTCTTTCTTTGTCTCTCTCAGTCTCTCTCTCTCTCTCTGTCTCACTCTGTCTCTCTCTCTGTCTCTCTTTGTCTCTCTCTCTGTATCTCTCTGTCTCTCTCTGTCTCTGTCTCTCTCTGTCTCTCTCTCTGTGTCTCTCTCTGTCTTTCTTTTTCTCTATCTATATCGCTCTCTGTCTCTCTCTGTGTCTTTTTTTGTCTCTCTCTGTCTCTCTCTGTCTCTCTCTGTCTCTCTCTGTCTCTCTTAGTCTCTCTCTGTGTCTTTCATTGTCTCTCTCTGTCTCTCTCTGTCTTTCAGTGTCTCTCTCTCTGACTCTCTCTGTCTCACTCTCTGTCTCTCTCTGTCTCTATCTCTGTCTCTCTCTGTCTCTCTCTGTCTGTCTCTGTCTGTCTATGTCTATCTCTGTCTCTCTCTGTGTCTCTCTGTGTCTCTCTCTGTGTCTCTCTGTGTCTCTCTGTCTCTCTCTGTGTCTCTCTCTGTCTCTCTCTGTCTCTATCTCTGTCTCTCTCTGTCTCTCTCTGTCTCTCTCAATGTATGTCTCTGTCTCTCTATGTCTCTCTCTGTGTCTTTCTTTGTCTCTCTCTGTCTCTCTCTTTCTGTGTCTCACTCTGTCTCTCTCTGTCTCTCTCTCTGTCTCTGTCTCTGTCTCTCTCTCTGTCTCTCTCTGTCTCTCTCTCTAACTCTGTCTCTCTCTGTATTTCTCACTCTGTCTCTGTCTCTCTCTGTCCCTCTCTCTGTCTCTCTCTGTCTCTATCTCTGTCTCTCTCTGACTCTCTCTGTCTCTCTCTTTCTCTCTGTCTCTCTCTGTCTCTTTGTGTCTCTCTCTATCTCTCTCTGTCTCTCTCTGTCTCTATCTCTGTCTCTCTCTGTCTCTCTCTGTCTGTCTCTGTCTCTCTGTGTCTCTCTCTCTGTCTCTCTCTGTGTCTCTCTCTGTGTGTCTCTGTCTCTCTCTGTTTCTCTCTCTGTCTCTCTCTGTCTCTAACTCTGTCTCTCTCTGTCTCTCTGACTCTCTCTGTATCTCTCTGTCTCTCTCTGTCTCTCTGTGTGTTTTTCTTTGTCTCTCTCTGTCTCTCTCTGTCTCTCTCTCTGTCTCTCTCTGTCTCTCTCTGTCTCTCTGTGTTTTTCTTTGTCTCTCTCTGTCTCTCTCTGTGTCTCTTTCTGTCTCACTCTGTCTCTCTCTGTCTCTCTCTGTCTCTCTCTCTGTCTCTCTCTCTGTCTCTCTCTGTCTCTCTCTCTTTCTCACTCTGTGTATCTCTGTCTCTCTCTGTGTCTCTCTCTGTCTCACTCTGTCTTTCTCTGTCTCTCTCTGTCTCTCTCTCTGTCTCTCTGTCTCTCTTTGTCTCTCTCTGTCTCTATCTCTGTCTCTCTCTGTCTCTCTCTGTCTCTCTCTGTCTGTCTCTGTCTCTCTGTGTGTCTCTCTCTGTGTCTCTCTGTGTCTCTCTCTGTGTCTCTCTCTGTCTCTCTCAATGTATCTCTCTGTCTCTCTATGTCTCTCTCTGTCTTTCTTTGTCACTCTCTGTCTCTCTCTGTCTCTCTCTGTCTCTCTATGTGACTTTCAGTGGCCCCACACAGCCTCACATATACTTCTAAAAATTTAAAGAAGGGTGTGGCCACTCTAAAAGCTCAACAATTAACAGCATTGTCTCCTCTTCCAGAGTACCTGGGATCAACTACCAGCAACTATATGGTGGCCCAACTCCAATTCCAGGGGATCAGACAGACAGACATACAGACAGTGATAAAAATGGCAGGCCTGCCTGGTCTTTCTTTCTTTCTTATCCTTTTTAAAAAATGTTTATTTATATATTTATTTATGTATTTATTAGATATAAGTACACTGTAGCTGTCTTCAGACACTCCAGAAGAGGGTGTCAGATTCTGGAGAATCTAAATCCCTCTTATGGTCTGCATATGATGTACATAAACATATAATGTACATAAGCATCACATATACTTCTAAAAATTAAAAATGGGTGGGGCCACTGAAAGGGCTCAACAATTAACAGCATTGTATCCTCTTCCAGAGAACCTGGGATCAACTACCAGCAACTATATGGTGGCCCATCTCCAGTTCCAGGGGATCAGACAGACAGACAGACAGACAGACAGAGATAAGGATGGCAGGCCTGCCTGGTCTTACTTTCTTTCTTATCCTTTTTAAAAAATGTTTATTTATTTATTTATTTATTTATTTATTTATTTATGTATTTATTAGATATAAGTACACTGTAGCTGTCTTCAGACACTCCAGAAGAGGGTGTCAGATTCTGGAGAATCTAAATCCCTCTTATGGTCTGCATATGATGTACATAAACACAGCCTCCCATATACTTCTAAATATTTAAAGATGGGTAGGGCCACTAATAGGGCTCAACAATTAACAGCATTGTCTCCTCTTTCAGAGAACCTGGGATCAACTACCAGCAACTTTATGGTAGCCCATCTCCAGTTCCAGGGGATCAGACAGACAGACAGACAGACAGAGATAAGGATGGCAGGCCTGCCTGGTCTTACTTTCTATCTTATCCTTTTTAAAAAATGTTTATTTATTTATTTATTTACTTATGTATTTATTATATATAAGTACCCTGTAGCTGTCTTCAGTCACTCCAGTAGAGGGTGTCAGATTCTGGAGAATCTAAATCCTCTTATAATCTGAATATGATGTACATAAACACAGCCTCACTTATACTTCTAAATATTTAAAGAAGTGTGGGGCCATTGAAAGGGCTCAACAATTAACAGCATTGTCTCCTCTTCCAGAGTACATGGGATCAACTACCAGCAACTATATGGTGGCCCATCTCCAGTTCCAGGGGATCAGACAGACAGACATACAGACAGTGATAAGATGGCAGGCCTGCCTGGTCTTTCTTTCTTTCTTATCCTTTTTAAAAAAATGTTTATTTATATATTTATTTATGTATTTATTAGATATAAGTACACTGTAGCTGTCTTCAGACACTCCAGAAGAGGGTGTCAGATTCTGGAGAATCTAAATCCCTCTTATGGACTGCATATGATGTACATAAACACAGCCTCACATATACTTCTAAAAATTTAAAGATGTGTGGGGCCACTGAGAGGGCTCAACAATTAACAGCATTGTCTCCTCTTACAGGGAACCTGGGATAAACTACCAGCACCTTATGGTGGCCCATCTCCAGTTCCAAGGGATCAGACAGACAGACAGACAGACAGAGAGACAGAGATAAGGATGGCAGGCCTGACTGGTCTTACTTTATTTCTTATACTTTTTTTAAAATGTTTATTTATTTATTTATTTATTTATTTATTTATTTATTAGATATAAGTACACTGTAGCCGTCTTCAGACACTCCAGAAGAGGGTGTCAGATTCTAGAGAATCTAAATCCCTCTTATGGTCTGAATATGATGTACATAAACACAGCCTCACATATACTTCTAAAAATTATAAATAGGTGGGGCCACTGAAAGCACTCAACAATTAACAGCATTGTCTCCTCTTCCAGAGAACCTGGGATCAACTATCAGCACCTAAAAGGTGGCCCATCTCCAGTTCCAGGGGATCAGACAGACAGAGAGACAGACAGTGATAAGGATGGCAGGCCTGCCTGGTCTTTCTTTCTTATCCTTTTTTTTAAAAAATGTTTATTTATTTATTTATTTATTTATTTATTTATTTATTTATTTATTTATTATTAGATATAAGTACACTGTAGCTGTTCAGACACTCCAGAAGAGGGTGTCATATTCTGGAGAATCTAAATCCCACTTATGGTATGCATATGATGTACATAAACACAGCCTCACATATACTTCTAAAAATTTAAAGAAGGGTGGGGCCACTCTAAAAGCTCAACAATTAACAGCATTGTCTCCTCTTCCAGAGTACCTGAGATCAACTACCAGCAACTATATGGTGGCCCATCTCCAGTTCCAGGGGATCAGACAGAGTGACATACAGACAGTGATAAGGATGGCAGGCCTGCCTGGTCTTTCTTTCTTTCTTATCCTTTTTAAAAAAATGTTTATTTATATATTTATTTATGTATTTATTAGATATATGTACACTGTAGCTGCTTTCAGACACTCCAGAAGAGGGTGTCAGATTCTGGAGAATCTAAATCCCTGTTATGGTCTGCATATGATGTACATAAACACAGCCTCGCATATACTTCTAAAAATTTAAAGATGTGTGGGGCCACTGAGAGGGCTCAACAATTAACACCATTGTCTCCTCTTTCAGAGAACCTGGGATAAACTACCAGCACCTTATGGTGGCCCATCTCCAGTTCCAGTGGATCAGACAGACAGACAGACAGACAGAGAGACAGAGATAAGGATGGCAGGCCTGCCTGGTCTTTCTTATTACTTATACTTTTTAAAAATTGTTTATTTATTTATTTATTTATTTATTTATTTATTAGATATAAGTACACTGTAGCCGTCTTCAGACACTCCAGAAGAGGGTGTCAGATTCTAGAGAATCTAAATCCCTCTTATGGTCTGAATATGATGTACATAAACACAGCCTCACATATACGTCTAAAAATTATAAATAGGTGGGGCCACTGAAAGGACTCAACAATTAACAGCATTGTCTCCTCTTCCAGAGAACCTGGGATCAACTACCAGCACCTAAAAGGTGGCCCATCTACAGTTCCAGGGGATCAGACAGACAGACAGACAGACAGTGATAAGGATGGCAGGCCTGCCTGGTCTTTCTTTCTTTCTTATCCTTTTTTTAAAAAAATGTTCGTTTATTTATTTATTTATTTATTTATTTATTTATTTATTTATTAGATATCAGTACACTGTAGCTGTTCAGACACTCCAGAAGAGGGTGTCAGATTCTGGAGAATCTAAATCCCTCTTATGGTCTGCATATGATGTACATAAACACAGCCTCACATATACTTCTAAAAATTTAAAGAAGGGTGGGGCCACTCTAAAAGCTCAACAATTAACAGCATTGTCTCCTCTTCCAGAGTACCTGGGATCAACTACCAGCAACTATATGGTGGCCCATCTCCAGTTCCAGGGGATCAGACAGACAGACAGACAGACAGTGGTAAGGATGGCAGGCCTGCCTGGTCTTTCTTTCTTTCTTATCCTTTTTTTTAAAAAATGTTTATTTATTTATTTATTTATTTATTTATTTATTTATTTATTTATGATTAGATATAAGTACACTGTAGCTGTTCAGACACTCCAGAAGAGGGTGTCAGATTCCGGAGAATCTAAATCCCTCTTATGGTCTGCATATGATGTACATAAACACAGCCTCACATATAATTCTAAAAATTTAAAGAATGGTTGGGCCACTCTAAAAGCTCAACAATTAACAGCATTGTCTCCTCTTCCAGAGTACTTGGGATCAGCTACCAGCAACTATATTGTGGCCCATCTCCAGTTCCAGGGGATCAGACAGACAGACATACAGACAGTGATAAGGATGGCAGGCCTGCCTGGTCTTTCTTTCTTATCCTTTTTTTAAAAAAATGTTTATTTATTTATTTATTTATTTATTTATTTATTTATTTATTATTAGATATAAGTACACTGTAGCTGTTCAGACACTCCAGAAGAGGGTGTCATATTCTGGAGAATCTAAATCCCACTTATGGTATGCATATGATGTACATAAACACAGCCTCACATATACTTCTAAAAATTTAAAGAAGTGTGGGGCCACTCTAAAAGCTCAACAATTAACAGCATTGTCTCCTCTTCCAGAGTACCTGGGATCAACTACCAGCAACTATATGGTGGCCCATCTCCAGTTCCAGGGGATCAGACAGACAGACATAGAGACAGTGATAAGGATGGCAGGCCTGCCTGGTCTTTCTTTTTTTCTTATCCTTTTAAAAAATGTTTATTCATATATTTATGTATGTATTTATTAGATATATGTACACTGTAGCTGTCTTCAGACACTCCAGAAGAGGGTGTCAGATTCTGGAGAATCTAAATCCCTCTTATGGTCTGTATATTCGGTACATAAACACAGCCTCGCATATACTTCTAAAAATTTAAAGATGTGTGGGGCCACTGAGAGGGCTCAACAATTAACAGCATTGTCTCCTCTTTCAGAGAACCTGGGATAAACTACCAGCACCTTATTGTGGCCCATCTCCAGTTCCAGTGGATCAGACAGACAGACAGACAGACAGAGAGACAGAGATAAGGATGGCAGGCCTGCCTGGTCTTTCTTTATTTCTTATACTTTTTAAAAATTGTTTGTTTATTTATTTATTTATTTATTTATTTATTTATTTATTTATTTATTTATGTATTTATTAGATATAAGTACATTGTAGCCGTCTTCAGACACTCCAGAAGAGGGTGTCGATTCTAGAGAATCTAAATCCCTCTTATGGTCTGAATATGATGTACATAAACACAGCCTCACATATACTTCTAAAAATTATAAATAGGTGGGGCCACTGAAAGGACTCAACAATTAACAGCATTGTCTCCTCTTCCAGAGAACCTGGGATCAACTACCAGCACCTAAAAGGTGGCCCATCTCCAGTTCCAGGGGATCAGACAGACAGAGAGACAGACAGTGATAAGGATGGCAGGCCTGCCTGGTCTTTCTTTCTTATCCTTTTTTTTAAAAAATGTTTATTTATTTATTTATTTATTTATTTATTTATTTATTTATTATTAGATATAAGTACACTGTAGCTGTTCAGACACTCCAGAAGAGGGTGTCATATTCTGGAGAATCTAAATCCCACTTATGGTATGCATATGATGTACATAAACACAGCCTCACATATACTTCTAAAAATTTAAAGAAGGGTGGGGCCACTCTAAAAGCTCAACAATTAACAGCATTGTCTCCTCTTCCAGAGTACCTGAGATCAACTACCAGCAACTATATGGTGGCCCATCTCCAGTTCCAGGGGATCAGACAGAGTGACATACAGACAGTGATAAGGATGGCAGGCCTGCCTGGTCTTTCTTTCTTTCTTATCCTTTTTAAAAAAATGTTTATTTATATATTTATTTATGTATTTATTAGATATATGTACACTGTAGCTGCTTTCAGACACTCCAGAAGAGGGTGTCAGATTCTGGAGAATCTAAATCCCTGTTATGGTCTGCATATGATGTACATAAACACAGCCTCGCATATACTTCTAAAAATTTAAAGATGTGTGGGGCCACTGAGAGGGCTCAACAATTAACACCATTGTCTCCTCTTTCAGAGAACCTGGGATAAACTACCAACACCTTATGGTGGCCCATCTCCAGTTCCAGTGGATCAGACAGACAGACAGACAGACAGAGAGACAGAGATAAGGATGGCAGGCCTGCCTGGTCTTTCTTTATTTCTTATACTTTTTAAAAATTGTTTATTTATTTATTTATTTATGTATTTATTAGATATAAGTACACTGTAGCCGTCTTCAGACACTCCAGAAGAGGGTGTCAGATTCTAGAGAATCTAAATCCCTCTTATGGTCTGAATATGATGTACATAAACACAGCCTCACATATACGTCTAAAAATTATAAATAGGTGGGGCCACTGAAAGGACTCAAAAATTAACAGCATTGTCTCCTCTTCCAGAGAACCTGGGATCAACTACCAGCACCTAAAAGGTGGCCCATCTACAGTTCCAGGGGATCAGACAGACAGACAGACAGACAGTGATAAGGATGGCAGGCCTGCCTGGTCTTTCTTTCTTTCTTATCCTTTTTTTAAAAAAATGTTCGTTTATTTATTTATTTATTTATTTATTTATTTATTTATTTATTAGATATCAGTACACTGTAGCTGTTCAGACACTCCAGAAGAGGGTGTCAGATTCTGGAGAATCTAAATCCCTCTTATGGTCTGCATATGATGTACATAAACACAGCCTCACATATACTTCTAAAAATTTAAAGAAGGGTGGGGCCACTCTAAAAGCTCAACAATTAACAGCATTGTCTCCTCTTCCAGAGTACCTGGGATCAACTACCAGCAACTATATGGTGGCCCATCTCCAGTTCCAGGGGATCAGACAGACAGACATAGAGACAGTGATAAGGATGGCAGGCCTGCCTGGTCTTTCTTTTTTTCTTATCCTTTTAAAAAATGTTTATTTATATATTTATGTATGTATTTATTAGATATATGTACACTGTAGCTGTCTTCAGACACTCCAGAAGAGGGTGTCAGATTCTGGAGAATCTAAATCCCTCTTATGGTCTGCATATTCGGTACATAAACACAGCCTCGCATATACTTCTAAAAATTTAAAGATGTGTGGGGCCACTGAGAGGGCTCAACAATTAACAGCATTGTCTCCTCTTTCAGAGAACCTGGGATAAACTACCAGCACCTTATGGTGGCCCATCTCCAGTTCCAGTGGATCAGACAGACAGACAGACAGACAGACAGAGAGACAGAGATAAGGATGGCAGGCCTGCCTGGTCTTTCTTTATTTCTTATACTTTTTAAAAATTGTTTATTTATTTATTTATTTATTTATTTATTTATTTATTTATTTATTTATTAGATATAAGTACACTGTAGCCGTCTTCAGACACTCCAGAAGAGGGTGTCAGATTCTAGAGAATCTAAATCCCTCTTATGGTCTGAATATGATGTACATAAACACAGCCTCACATATACGTCTAAAAATTATAAATAGGTGGGGCCACTGAAAGGACTCAACAATTAACAGCATTGTCTCCTCTTCCAGAGAACCTGGGATCAACTACCAGCACCTAAAAGGTGGCCCATCTCCAGTTCCAGGGGATCAGACAGACAGACAGACAGACAGTGATAAGGATGGCAGGCCTGCCTGGTCTTTCTTTCTTTCTTATCCTTTTTTTAAAAAAATGTTTATTTATTTATTTATTTATTTATTTATTTATTTATTTATTTATTTATTTATTTATTATTAGATATAAGTACACTGTAGCTGTTCAGACACTCCAGAAGAGTGTGTCAGATTCTGGAGAATCTAAATCCCTCTTATGGTCTGCATATGATGTACATAAACACAGCCTCACATATACTTCTAAAAATTTAAAGATGGGTGGGCCCACTGAAAGGGCTCAACAATTAACACCATTGTCTCCTCTTCCAGAGAACGTGGGATCAACTACCAGCAACTATGTGGTGGCCCATCTCAAGTTGCAGGGGATCAGACAGACAGACAGACAGACAGACAGACAGAGATAAGGATGGCAGGCCTGCCTGATTTTTCTTTCTTTCTTATCCTTTTTAAAATTGTTTATTTATTTATTTATTAATTAATTAATTAATTAATTAATTAATTAATTTATGTATTTATTAGATATAAGTACACTGTAGCTGTCTTCAGACTCTCCAGAAGAGGGTGTCAGATTCTGGATAATCTATATCCCTCTTATGGTCTGCATATGATGTACATAAACACAGCCTCACATATACTTCTAAAAATTTAAAGATGGTTGGGGCCACTGAAAGGGCTCAACAATTAACAGCATTGTCTCCTCTTCCAGAGGACCTGGGATCAACTACCAGCACCTATATTGTGGCCCATCTCCAGTTCCAAGGGATCAGACAGACATACATACAGACAGACAGACAAGGATTGCATGCCTGCCTGGTTTTTCTTTCTTCTTATACATTTTAAAAATGTTTATTTATTTATATATATATTTATTAGATATAAGTACACTGTAGCTGTCTTCAGACACTCCAGAAGAGGGTGTCATATTCTGGAGAATCTAAATCCCACTTATGGTATGCATATGATGTACATAAACACAGCCTCACATATACTTCTAAAAATTTAAAGAAGGGTGGGGCCACTCTAAAAGCTCAACAATTAACAGCATTGTCTCCTCTTACAGAGTACCTGGGATCAACTACCAGCAACTATATGGTGGTCCATCTCCAGTTCCAAGGGATCAGACAGACAGACATACAGACAGTGATAAGGATGTCAGGCCTGCCTGGTCTTTCTTTCTTTTTTATCCTTTTTAAAAAAATGTTTATTTATTTATTTATTTATGTATTTATTAGATATAAGTACACTGTAGCTGTCTTCAGACACTCCAGAAGAGGGTGTCAGATTCTGGAGAATCTAAATCCCTCTTATGGTCTGCATATGATGTACATAAACACAGCCTCACATATACTTCTAAAAATTTAAAGATGTGTGGGGCCACTGAGAGGGCTCAACAATTAACAGCATTGTCTCCTCTTTCAGAGAACCTGGGATAAACTACCAGCACCTTATGGTGGCCCATCTCCAGTTCCAGTGGATCAGACAGACAGACAGACAGATAGAGAGACAGAGATAAGGATGGCAGGTCTGCCTGGTCTTTCTTTATTTCTTATACTTTTTAAAAAATGTTTATTTATTTATTTATGTATTTATTTATTTATTTATTTATTAGATATAAGTACACTGTAGCCGTCTTCAGACACTCCAGAAGAGGGTGTCAGATTCTAGAGAATCTAAATCCCTCTTATGGTCTGCATATGATGTACATAAACACAGCCTCACATATACTTCTAAAAATTATAAATAGGTGGGGCCACTGAAAGCACTCAACAATTAACAGCATTGTCTCCTCTTCCAGAGAACCTGGGATCAACTACCAGCACCTAAAAGGTGGCCCATCTCCAGTTCCAGGGGATCAGACAGACAGAGAGACAGACAGTGATAAGGATTGCAGGCCTGCCTGGTCTTTCTTTCTTATCCTTTTTTTAAAAAAATGTTTATTTATTTATTTATTTATTTATTTATTTATTTATTTATTTATTTATTATTAGATATAAGTACACTGTAGCTGTTCAGACACTCCAGAAGAGGGTGTCATATTCTGGAGAATCTAAATCCCACTTATGGTATGCATATGATGTACATAAACACAGCCTCACATATACTTCTAAAAATTTAAAGAAGGGTGGGGCCACTCTAAAAGCTCAACAATTAACAGCATTGTCTCCTCTTCCAGAGTACCTGGGATCAACTACCAGCAACGATATGGTGGCCCATCTCCAGTTCCAAGGGATCAGACAGAGAGACATACAGACAGTGATAAGGATGGCAGGCCTGCCTGGTCTTTCTTTCTTTCTTATCCTTTTTAAAAAAATGTTTATTTATATATTTATTTATGTATTTATTAGATATATGTACACTGTAGCTGCTTTCAGACACTCCAGAAGAGGGTGTCAGATTCTGGAGAATCTAAATCCCTGTTATGGTCTGCATATGATGTACATAAACACAGCCTCGCATATACTTCTAAAAATTTAAAGAGGTGTGGGGCCACTGAGAGGGCTCAACAATTAACAGCATTGTCTCCTCTTTCAGAGAACCTGGAATAAACTACCAGCACCTTATGGTGGCCCATCTCCAGTTCCAGTGGATCAGACAGACAGACAGACAGACAGAGAGACAGTGATAAGGATGGCAGGCCTGCCTGGTCTTTCTTTATTTCTTATACTTTTTAAAAATTGTTTATTTATTTATTTATTTATTTATTTATTTATTTATGTATTAATTAGATATAAGTACACTGTAGCCGTCTTTAGACACTCCAGAAGAGGGTGTCAGATTCTAGAGAATCTAAATCCCTCTTATGGTCTGAATATGATGTACATAAACACAGCCTCACATATACGTCTAAAAATTATAAATAGGTGGGGCCACTGAAAGGACTCAACAATTAACAGCATTGTCTCCTCTTCCAGAGAACCTGGGATCAACTACCAGCACCTAAAAGGTGGCCCATCTACAGTTCCAGGGGATCAGACAGACAGACAGACAGACAGTGATAAGGATGGCAGGCCTGCCTGGTCTTTCTTTCTTTCTTATACTTTTTTTAAAAAAAGTTCGTTTATTTATTTATTTATTTATTTATTTATTTATTTATTTATTTATTTATTTATTAGATATAAGTACACTGTAGCTGTTCAGACACTCCAGAAGATGGTGTCAGATTCTGGAGAATCTAAATCCCTCATGGTCTGCATATGATGTACATAAACACAGCCTCACATATACTTCTAAAAATTTAAAGATGGGTGGGCCCACTGAAAGGGCTCAACAATTAACAGCATTGTCTCCTCTTCCAGAGAACGTGGGATCAACTACCAGCACCTTATGGTGGCCCATCTCCAGTTCCAGTGGATCAGACAGACAGACAGACAGACAGAGAGACAGAGATAAGGATGGCAGGCCTGCCTGGTCTTTCTTTATTTCTTATACTTTTTAAAAAATGTTTATTTATTTATTTATTTATTTATTTATTTATTTATTAGATATAAGTACACTGTAGCCGTCTTCAGACACTCCAGAAGAGGGTGTCAGATTCTAGAGAATCTAAATCCCTCTTATGGTCTGAATATGATGTACATAAACACAGCCTCACATATACTTCTAAAAATTATAAATAGGTGGGGCCACTGAAAGCACTCAACAATTAACAGCATTGTCTCCTCTTCCAGAGAACCTGGGATCAACTACCAGCACCTAAAAGGTGGCCCATCTCCAGTTCCAGGGGATCAGACAGACAGAGAGACAGACAGTGATAAGGATGGCAGGCCTGCCTGGTCTTTCTTTCTTATCCTTTTTTTTAAAAAATGTTTATTTATTTATTTATTTATTTATTTATTTATTTATTTATTTATTTATTTATTATTAGATATAAGTACACTGTAGCTGTTCAGACACTCCAGAAGAGGGTGTCATATTCTGGAGAATCTAAATCCCACTTATGGTATGCATATGATGTACATAAACACAGCCTCACATATACTTCTAAAAATTTAAAGAAGGGTGGGGCCACTCTAAAAGCTCAACAATTAACAGCATTGTCTCCTCTTCCAGAGTACCTGAGATCAACTACCAGCAACTATATGGTGGCCCATCTCCAGTTCCAGGGGATCAGACAGAGTGACATACAGACAGTGATAAGGATGGCAGGCCTGCCTGGTCTTTCTTTCTTTCTTATCCTTTTAAAAAAAATGTTTATTTATATATTTATTTATGTATTTATTAGATATATGTACACTGTAGCTGCTTTCAGACACTCCAGAAGAGGGTGTCAGATTCTGGAGAATCTAAATCCCTGTTATGGTCTGCATATGATGTACATAAACACAGCCTCGCATATACTTCTAAAAATTTAAAGATGTGTGGGGCCACTGAGAGGGCTCAACAATTAACACCATTGTCTCCTCTTTCAGAGAACCTGGGATAAACTACCAGCACCTTATGGTGGCCCATCTCCAGTTCCAGTGGATCAGACAGACAGACAGACAGACAGAGAGACAGAGATAAGGATGGCAGGCCTGCCTGGTCTTTCTTTATTTCTTATACTTTTTAAAAATTGTTTATTTATTTATTTATTTATTTATTTATGTATTTATTAGATATAAGTACACTGTAGCCGTCTTCAGACACTCCAGAAGAGGGTGTCAGATTCTAGAGAATCTAAATCCCTCTTATGGTCTGAATATGATGTACATAAACACAGCCTCACATATACGTCTAAAAATTATAAATAGGTGGGGCCACTGAAAGGACTCAAAAATTAACAGCATTGTCTCCTCTTCCAGAGAACCTGGGATCAACTACCAGCACCTAAAAGGTGGCCCATCTACAGTTCCAGGGGATCAGACAGACAGACAGACAGACAGTGATAAGGATGGCAGGCCTGCCTGGTCTTTCTTTCTTTCTTATCCTTTTTTTAAAAAAATGTTCGTTTATTTATTTATTTATTTATTTATTTATTTATTTATTTATTTATTTATGTATTTATTAGATATCAGTACACTGTAGCTGTTCAGACACTCCAGAAGAGGGTGTCAGATTCTGGAGAATCTAAATCCCTCTTATGGTCTGCATATGATGTACATAAACACAGCCTCACATATACTTCTAAAAATTTAAAGAAGGGTGGGGCCACTCTAAAAGCTCAACAATTAACAGCATTGTCTCCACTTCCAGAGTACCTGGGATCAACTACCAGCAACTATATGGTGGCCCATCTCCAGTTCCAGGGGATCAGACAGACAGACATAGAGACAGTGATAAGGATGGCAGGCCTGCCTGGTCTTTCTTTTTTTCTTATCCTTTTAAAAAATGTTTATTTATATATTTATGTATGTATTTATTAGATATATGTACACTGTAGCTGTCTTCAGACACTCCAGAAGAGGGTGTCAGATTCTGGAGAATCTAAATCCCTCTTATGGTCTGCATATTCGGTACATAAACACAGCCTCGCATATACTTCTAAAAATTTAAAGATGTGTGGGGCCACTGAGAGGGATCAACAATTAACAGCATTGTCTCCTCTTTCAGAGAACCTGGGATAAACTACCAGCACCTTATGGTGGCCCATCTCCAGTTACAGTGGATCAGACAGACAGACAGACAGACAGAGAGACAGAGATAAGGATGGCAGGCCTGCCTGGTCTTTCTTTATTTCTTATACTTTTTAAAAATTGTTTATTTATTTATTTATTTATTTATTTATTTATTTATTTATTTATTAGATATAAGTACACTGTAGCCGTCTTCAGACACTCCAGAAGAGGGTGTCAGATTCTAGAGAATCTAAATCCCTCTTATGGTCTGAATATGATGTACATAAACACAGCCTCACATATACGTCTAAAAATTATAAATAGGTGGGGCCACTGAAAGGACTCAACAATTAACAGCATTGTCTCCTCTTCCAGAGAACCTGGGATCAACTACCAGCACCTAAAAGGTGGCCCATCTCCAGTTCCAGGGGATCAGACAGACAGACAGACAGACAGTGATAAGGATGGCAGGCCTGCCTGGTCTTTCTTTCTTTCTTATCCTTTTTTTAAAAAAATGTTTATTTATTTATTTATTTATTTATTTATTTATTTATTTATTATTAGATATAAGTACACTGTAGCTGTTCAGACACTCCAGAAGAGTGTGTCAGATTCTGGAGAATCTAAATCCCTCTTATGGTCTGCATATGATGTACATAAACACAGCCTCATATATACTTCTAAAAATTTAAAGATGGGTGGGCCCACTGAAAGGGCTCAACAATTAACACCATTGTCTCCTCTTCCAGAGAACGTGGGATCAACTACCAGCAACTATGTGGTGGCCCATCTCAAGTTGCAGGGGATCAGACAGACAGACAGACAGACAGACAGAGATAAGGATGGCAGGCCTGCCTGATTTTTCTTTCTTTCTTATCCTTTTTAAAATTGTTTATTTATTTATTAATTAATTAATTAATTAATTAATTTATGTATTTATTAGATATAAGTACACTGTAGCTGTCTTCAGACTCTCCAGAAGAGGGTGTCAGATTCTGGATAATCTATATCCCTCTTATGGTCTGCATATGATGTACATAAACACAGCCTCACATATACTTCTAAAAATTTAAAGATGGTTGGGGCCACTGAAAGGTCTCAACAATTAACAGCATTGTCTCCTCTTCCAGAGGACCTGGGATCAACTACCAGCACCTATATTGTGGCCCATCTCCAGTTCCAAGGGATCAGACAGACATACATACAGACAGACAGACAAGGATTGCATGCCTGCCTGGTTTTTCTTTCTTCTTATACATTTTAAAAATGTTTATTTATTTATATATATATTTATTAGATATAAGTACACTGTAGCTGTCTTCAGACACTCCAGAAGAGGGTGTCATATTCTGGAGAATCTAAATCCCACTTATGGTATGCATATGATGTACATAAACACAGCCTCACATATACTTCTAAAAATTTAAAGAAGGGTGGGGCCACTCTAAAAGCTCAACAATTAACAGCATTGTCTCCTCTTACAGAGTACCTGGGATCAACTACCAGCAACTATATGGTGGTCCATCTCCAGTTCCAAGGGATCAGACAGACAGACATACAGACAGTGATAAGGATGTCAGGCCTGCCTGGTCTTTCTTTCTTTTTTATCCTTTTTAAAAAAATGTTTATTTATTTATTTATTTATGTATTTATTAGATATAAGTACACTGTAGCTGTCTTCAGACACTCCAGAAGAGGGTGTCAGATTCTGGAGAATCTAAATCCCTCTTATGGTCTGCATATGATGTACATAAACACAGCCTCACATATACTTCTAAAAATTTAAAGATGTGTGGGGCCACTGAGAGGGCTCAACAATTAACAGCATTGTCTCCTCTTTCAGAGAACCTGGGATAAACTACCAGCACCTTATGGTGGCCCATCTCCAGTTCCAGTGGATCAGACAGACAGACAGACAGATAGAGAGACAGAGATAAGGATGGCAGGTCTGCCTGGTCTTTCTTTATTTCTTATACTTTTTAAAAAATGTTTATTTATTTATTTATTTATTTATTTATTTATTTATTTATTAGATATAAGTACACTGTAGCCGTCTTCAGACACTCCAGAAGAGGGTGTCAGATTCTAGAGAATCTAAATCCCTCTTATGGTCTGCATATGATGTACATAAACACAGCCTCACATATACTTCTAAAAATTATAAATAGGTGGGGCCACTGAAAGCACTCAACAATTAACAGCATTGTCTCCTCTTCCAGAGAACCTGGGATCAACTACCAGCACCTAAAAGGTGGCCCATCTCCAGTTCCAGGGGATCAGACAGACAGAGAGACAGACAGTGATAAGGATGGCAGGCCTGCCTGGTCTTTCTTTCTTATCCTTTTTTTAAAAAAATGTTTATTTATTTATTTATTTATTTATTTATTTATTTATTTATTCATTTATTTATTTATTTATTATTAGATATAAGTACACTGTAGCTGTCTTCAGACACTCCAGAAGAGGGTGTCATATTCTGGAGAATCTAAATCCCACTTATGGTATGCATATGATGTACATAAACACAGCCTCACATATACTTCTAAAAATTTAAAGAAGGGTGGGGCCACTCTAAAAGCTCAACAATTAACAGCATTGTCTCCTCTTACAGAGTACCTGGGATCAACTACCAGCAACTATATGGTGGTCCATCTCCAGTTCCAAGGGATCAGACAGACAGACATACAGACAGTGATAAGGATGTCAGGCCTGCCTGGTCTTTCTTTCTTTTTTATCCTTTTTAAAAAAATGTTTATTTATTTATTTATTTATGTATTTATTAGATATAAGTACACTGTAGCTGTCTTCAGACACTCCAGAAGAGGGTGTCAGATTCTGGAGAATCTAAATCCCTCTTATGGTCTGCATATGATGTACATAAACACAGCCTCACATATACTTCTAAAAATTTAAAGATGTGTGGGGCCACTGAGAGGGCTCAACAATTAACAGCATTGTCTCCTCTTTCAGAGAACCTGGGATAAACTACCAGCACCTTATGGTGGCCCATCTCCAGTTCCAGTGGATCAGACAGACAGACAGACAGATAGAGAGACAGAGATAAGGATGGCAGGTCTGCCTGGTCTTTCTTTATTTCTTATACTTTTTAAAAAATGTTTATTTATTTATTTATTTATTTATTTATTTATTTATTAGATATAAGTACACTGTAGCCGTCTTCAGACACTCCAGAAGAGGGTGTCAGATTCTAGAGAATCTAAATCCCTCTTATGGTCTGCATATGATGTACATAAACACAGCCTCACATATACTTCTAAAAATTATAAATAGGTGGGGCCACTGAAAGCACTCAACAATTAACAGCATTGTCTCCTCTTCCAGAGAACCTGGGATCAACTACCAGCACCTAAAAGGTGGCCCATCTCCAGTTCCAGGGGATCAGACAGACAGAGAGACAGACAGTGATAAGGATGGCAGGCCTGCCTGGTTTTTCTTTCTTATCCTTTTTTTAAAAAAATGTTTATTTATTTATTTATTTATTTATTTATTTATTTATTCATTTATTTATTTATTTATTATTAGATATAAGTACACTGTAGCTGTTCAGACACTCCAGAAGAGGGTGTCATATTCTGGAGAATCTAAATCCCACTTATGGTATGCATATGATGTACATAAACACAGCCTCACATATACTTCTAAAAATTTAAAGAAGGGTGGGGCCACTCTAAAAGCTCAACAATTAACAGCATTGTCTCCTCTTCCAGAGTACCTGGGATCAACTACCAGCAACGATATGGTGGCCCATCTCCAGTTCCAAGGGATCAGACAGAGAGACATACAGACAGTGATAAGGATGGCAGGCCTGCCTGGTCTTTCTTTCTTTCTTATCCTTTTTAAAAAAATGTTTATTTATATATTTATTTATGTATTTATTAGATATATGTACACTGTAGCTGCTTTCAGACACTCCAGAAGAGGGTGTCAGATTCTGGAGAATCTAAATCCCTGTTATGGTCTGCATATGATGTACATAAACACAGCCTCGCATATACTTCTAAAAATTTAAAGAGGTGTGGGGCCACTGAGAGGGCTCAACAATTAACAGCATTGTCTCCTCTTTCAGAGAACCTGGAATAAACTACCAGCACCTTATGGTGGCCCATCTCCAGTTCCAGTGGATCAGACAGACAGACAGACAGACAGAGAGACAGAGATAAGGATGGCAGGCCTGCCTGGTCTTTCTTTATTTCTTATACTTTTTAAAAATTGTTTATTTATTTATTTATTTATTTATTTATTTATTTATTTATGTATTAATTAGATATAAGTACACTGTAGCCGTCTTTAGACACTCCAGAAGAGGGTGTCAGATTCTAGAGAATCTAAATCCCTCTTATGGTCTGAATATGATGTACATAAACACAGCCTCACATATACGTCTAAAAATTATAAATAGGTGGGGCCACTGAAAGGACTCAACAATTAACAGCATTGTCTCCTCTTCCAGAGAACCTGGGATCAACTACCAGCACCTAAAAGGTGGCCCATCTACAGTTCCAGGGGATCAGACAGACAGACAGACAGACAGTGATAAGGATGGCAGGCCTGCCTGGTCTTTCTTTCTTTCTTATACTTTTTTTAAAAAAAGTTCGTTTATTTATTTATTTATTTATTTATTTATTTATTTATTTATTAGATATAAGTACACTGTAGCTGTTCAGACACTCCAGAAGATGGTGTCAGATTCTGGAGAATCTAAATCCCTCATGGTCTGCATATGATGTACATAAACACAGCCTCACATATACTTCTAAAAATTTAAAGATGGGTGGGCCCACTGAAAGGGCTCAACAATTAACAGCATTGTCTCCTCTTCCAGAGAACGTGGGATCAACTACCAGCAACTATGTGGTGGCCCATCTCAAGTTGCAGGGGATCAGACAGACAGACAGACAGACAGAGATAAGGATGGCAGGCCTGCCTGATTTTTCTTTCTTTCTTATCCTTTTTAAAATTGTTTATTTATTTATTTATTTATTTATTAATTAATTAATTAACTAATTAATTTATTTATTTATGTATTTATTAGATATATGTACACTGTAGCTGTCTTCAGACTCTCCAGAAGAGGGTGTCAGATTCTGGATAATCTATATCCCTCTTATGGTCTGCATATGATGTACATAAACACAGCCTCACATATACTTCTAAAAATTTAAAGATGGTTGGGGCCACTGAAAGGGCTCAACAATTAACAGCATTGTCTCCTCTTCCAGAGGACCTGGGATCAACTACCAGCACCTATATTGTGGCCCATCTCCAGTTCCAAGGGATCAGACAGACATACATACAGACAGACAGACAAGGATTGCAGGCCTGCCTGGTTTTTCTTTCTTCTTATACATTTTAAAAATGTTTATTTATTTATATATATATATTTATTAGATATAAGTACACTGTAGCTGTCTTCAGACACTTCAGAAGAGGGTGTCATATTCTGGAGAATCTAAATCCCTCTTATTTACTGCATATGATGTACATAAACACAGCCTCACATATACTTCTAAAAATTTAAAGAAGGGTGGGGCCACTCTAAAAGCTCAACAATTAACAGCATTGTCTCCTCTTCCAGAGTACCTGGGATCAACTACCAGCAACTATATGGTGGTCCATCTCCAGTTCCAAGGGATCAGACAGACAGACATACAGACAGTGATAAGGATGTCAGGCCTGCCTGGTCTTTCTTTCTTTTTTATCCTTTTTAAAAAAATGTTTATTTATTTATTTATTTATGTATTTATTAGATATAAGTACACTGTAGCCGTCTTCAGACACTCCAGAAGAGGGTGTCAGATTCTGGAGAATCTAAATCCCTCTTATGGTCTGCATATGATGTACATAAACAGAGCCTCACATATACTTCTATAAATTTAAAGATGTGTGGGGCCACTGAGAGGGCTCAACAATTAACAGCATTGTCTCCTCTTTCAGAGAACCTGGGATAAACTACCAGCACCTTATGGTGGCCCATCTCCAGTTCCAGTGGATCAGACAGACAGACAGACAGATAGAGAGACAGAGATAAGGATGGCAGGTCTGCCTGGTCTTTCTTTATTTCTTATACTTTTTAAAAAATGTTTATTTATTTATTTATTTATTTATTTATTTATTTATTTATTAGATATAAGTACACTGTAGCCGTCTTCAGACACTCCAGAAGAGGGTGTCAGATTCTAGAGAATCTAAATCCCTCTTATGGTCTGAATATGATGTACATAAACACAGCCTCACATATACTTCTAAAAATTATAAATAGGTGGGGCCACTGAAAGGACTCAACAATTAACAGCATTGTCTCCTCTTCCAGAGAACCTGGGATCAACTACCAGCACCTAAAAGGTGGCCCATCTCCAGTTCCAGGGGATCAGACAGACAGAGAGACAGACAGTGATAAGGATGGCAGGCCTGCCTGGTCTATCTTTCTTATCCTTTTTTTAAAAAAATGTTTATTTATTTATTTATTTATTTATTTATTTATTTATTTATTATTAGATATAAGTACACTGTAGCTGTTCAGACACTCCAGGAGAGGGTGTCATATTCTGGAGAATCTAAATCCCACTTATGGTATGCATATGATGTACATAAACACAGCCTCACATATACTTCTAAAAATTTAAAGAAGGGTGGGGCCACTCTAAAAGCTCAACAATTAACAGCATTGTCTCCTCTTCCAGAGTACCTGGGATCAACTACCAGCAACTATATGGTGGCCCATCTCCAGTTCCAAGGGATCAGACAGAGAGACATACAGACAGTGATAAGGATGGCAGGCCTGCCTGGTCTTTCTTTCTTTCTTATCCTTTTTAAAAAAATGTTTATTTATATATTTATTTATGTATTTATTAGATATATGTACACTGTAGCTGCTTTCAGACACTCCAGAAGAGGGTGTCAGATTCTGGAGAATCTAAATCCCTGTTATGGTCTGCATATGATGTACATAAACACAGCCTCGCATATACTTCTAAAAATTTAAAGATGTGTGGGGCCACTGAGAGGGCTCAACAATTAACAGCATTGTCTCCTCTTTCAGAGAACCTGGAATAAACTACCAGCACCTTATGGTGGCCCATCTCCAGTTCCAGTGGATCAGACAGACAGACAGACAGACAGAGAGACCGAGATAAGGATGGCAGGCCTGCCTGGTCTTTCTTTCTTTCTTATCCTTTTTTTAAAAAAATGTTCGTTTATTTATTTATTTATTTATTTATTTATTTATTTATTTATTATTAGATATAAGTACACTGTAGCTGTTCAGACACTCCAGAAGAGGGTGTCAGATTCTGGAGAATCTAAATCCCTCTTATGGTCTGCATACGATGTACATAAACACAGCCTCACATATACTTCTAAAAATCTATAGAAGTGTGGGGCCACTCTAAAAGCTCAACAATTAACAGCATTGTCTCCTCTTCCAGAGTACCTGGGATCAACTACCAGCAACTATATGGTGGCCCATCTCCAGTTCCAGGGGATCAGACAGACAGACATACAGACAGTGATAAGGATGGCAGGCCTGCCTGGTCTTTCTTTCTTTCTTATCCTTTTAAAAAAATGTTTATTTATATATTTATATATGTATTTATTAGATATATGTACACTGTAGCTGTCTTCAGACATTCCAGAAGAGGGTGTCAGATTCTGGAGAATCTAAATCCCTCTTATGGTCTGCATATTCGGTACATAAACACAGCCTCGCATATACTTCTAAAAATTTAACGATGTGTGGGGCCACTGAGAGGGCTCAACAATTAACAGCATTGTCTCCTCTTTCAGAGAACCTGGGATAAACTACCAGCACCTTATGGTGGCCCATCTCCAGTTCCAGGGGATCAGACAGACAGACAGACAGAGAGACACAGATATGGATGGCAGGCCTGCCTGGTCTTTCTTTATTTCTTATATTTTAAAAAAAATGTTTATATTTTATTTATTTATTTATTTATTTATTTATTTATGTATTTATTAGATATAAGTACACTGTAGCCGTCTTCAGACACTCCAGAAGAGGGTGTCAGATTCTAGAGAATCTAAATCCCTCTTATGGTCTGAATATGATGTACATAAACACAGCCTCACATATACTTCTAAAAATTATAAATAGGTGGGGCCACTGAAAGGACTCAACAATTAACAGCATTGTCTCCTCTTCCAGAGAACCTGGGATCAACTACCAGCACCTAAAAGGTGGCCCATCTCCAGTTCCAGGGGATCAGACAGAAAGACAGACAGACAGTGATAAGGATGGCAGGCCTGCCTGGTCTTTCTTTCTTTCTTATCCTTTTTTTAAAAAAATGTTCGTTTATTTATTTATTTATTTATTTATTTATTTATTTATTTATTTATTATTAGATATAAGTACACTGTAGCTGTTCAGACACTCCAGAAGAGGGTGTCAGATTCTGGAGAATCTAAATCCCTCTTATGGTCTGCATATGATGTACATAAATACAGCCTCACATATACTTCTAAAAATTTATAGATGTGTGGGGCCACTCTAAAAGCTCAAAAATTAACAGCATTGTCTCCTCTTCCAGAGTACCTGGGATCAACTACCAGCAACTATATGGTGGCCCATCTCCAGTTCCAGGGGATCAGACAGACATACAGACAGTGATAAGGATGGCAGGCCTGCCTGGTCTTTCTTTCTTTCTTATCCTTTTTAAAAAAATGTTTATTTATATATTTATTTATGTATTTATTAGATATATGTACACTGTAGCTGCTTTCAGACACTCCAGAAGAGGGTGTCAGATTCTGGAGAATCTAAATCCCTCTTATGGTCTGCATATGATGTACATAATCACAGCCTCGCATATACTTCTAAAAATTTAAAGATGTGTGGGGCCACTGAGAGGGCTCAACAATTAACAGCATTGTCTCCTCTTTCAGAGAACCTGGGATAAACTACCAGCACCTTATGGTGGCCCATCTCCAGTTCCAGTGGATCAGACAGACAGACAGACAGAGAGACAGAGATAAGGATGGCAGGCCTGCCTGGTCTTTCTTTATTTCTTATACTTTTTAAAAAATGTTAATTTATTTATTTATTTATTTATTTATTTATTTATTTATTTATTTATGTATTTATTAGATATAAGTACACTGTAGCCGTCTTCAGACACTCCAGAAGAGGGTGTCAGATTCTAGAGAATCTAAATCCCTCTTATGGTCTGAATATGATGTACATAAACACAGCCTCACATATACTTCTAAAAATTATAAATAGGTGGGGCCACTGAAAGGACTCAACAATTAACAGCATTGTCTCCTCTTCTAGAGAAATTGGGATCAACTACCAGCACCTAAAAGGTGGCCCATCTCCAGTTCCAGGGGATCAGACAGACAGGCAGACAGACAGTGATAAGGATTTCAGGCCTGCCTGGTGTTTCTTTCTTTCTTATCCTTTTTAAAAAAAAATGTTTGTTTATTTATTTATTTATTTATTTATTTATTTATTTATTTATTATTAGATATAAGTACACTGTAGCTGTTCAGACACTCCAGAAGAGGGTGTCAGATTCTGGAGAATCTAAATCCCTCTTATGGTCTGCATATGATGTACATAAACACAGCCTCACATATACTTCTAAAAATGTAAAGAAGGGTGGGGCCACTCTAAAAGCTCAACAATTAACAGCATTGTCTCCTCTTCCAGAGGACCTGGGATCAACTACCAGAAACTATATGGTGGCCCATCTCCTGTTCCAGGGGATCAGACAGACAGACATACAGACAGTGATAAGGATGGCAGGCCTGCCTGGTCTTTCTTTCTTTATTATCCTTTTTAAAAAAATGTTTATTTATATATTTATTTATGTATTTATTAGATATATGTACACTGTAGCTGTCTTCAGACACTCCAGAAGAGGGTGTCAGATTCTGGAGAATCTAAATCCCTCTTATGGTCTGCATATTCGGTACATAAACACAGCCTTGCATATACTTCTAAAAATTTAAAGATGGGTGGGGCCACTGAGAGGGCTCAACAATTAACAGCATTGTCTCCTCTTTCAGAGAACCTGGGATAAACTACCAGCACCTTATGGTGGCCCATCTCCAGTTCCAAGGGATCAGACAGTCTGACAGACAGACAGACTGACAGAGATAAGGATGGCAGGCCTGCCTGGTCTTACTTTCTTTCTTATCCTTTTTAAAAAATGTTTATTTATTCATTCATTTATTTATTTATTTATTTATTTATTTATTATATATAAGTACACTGTAGCTGTCTTCAGTCACTCCAGTAGAGGGTGTCAGATTCTGGAGAATCTAAATCCTCTTATAATCTGAATATGATGTACATAAACACAGCCTCACATAAACTTCTAAATATTTAAAGAAGTGTGGGGCCACTGAAAGGGCTCAACAATTAACCGAATTGTCTCCTCTTCCAGAGAACCTTGGATCAACTACCAGCACAATATGGTGGCCCATATCCAGTTCCCGGGGATCAGATAGACAGACAGACAGACAGACAGACAGACAGAGATATGGATGGCAGGCCTGCCTGGTCTTTCTTTCTTTCTTATACTTTTTAAAAAATGTTTATTTATTTATTTATTTATTTATCTATTTATTTATTAGATATAAGTACACTGTAGCTGTCTTCAGACACTCCAGAAGAGGGTGTCAGATTCTGGAGAATCTAAATCCCTCTTATGGTCTGCATATGATGTACATAAACACAGCCTCACATATACCTCTAAATATTTAAAGATGGGTGGCGCCACTGAAAGGGCTCAAAAATTAACAGCATTGTCTCCTCTTCCAGAGTACCTGGGATCAACTACCAGGAACTATATGGTGGCCCATCTCCAGTTCCAGGGGATCAGACAGACAGACATACAGACAGTGATAAGGATGGCAGGCCTGCCTGGTCTTTCTTTCTTTCTTATCCTTTAAAAAAATGTTTATTTATATATTTATTTATGTATTTATTAGATATAAGTACACTGTAGCTGTCTTCAGACACTCCAGAAGAGGGTGTCAGATTCTGGAGAATCTAAATCCCTCTTATGGTCTGCATATGATGTACATAAACACAGCCTCACATATACTTCTAAAAATTTAAAGATGTGTGGGGCCACTGAGAGGGCTCAACAATTAACAGCATTGTCTCCTCTTTCAGAGAACCTGGGATAAACTACCAGCACCTTATGGTGGCCCATCTCCAGTTCCAGTTGATTAGACAGACAGACAGACAGAGAGACAGAGATAAGGATGGCAGGCCTGCCTGGTCTTTCTTTATTTTTATACTTTTTAAAAAATGTTTATTTATTTATTTATTTATTTATTTATTTATTTATGTATTTATTAGATATAAGTACACTGTAGCTGTCTTCAGACACTCCAGAAGAGGGTGTCAGATTCTGGAGAATCTAAATCCCTCTTATGGTCTGCATGTGATGTACATAAATACAGCCTCACATATACTTCTAAATATTTAAAGATGGGTAGGGCCACTGATAGGGCTCAACAATTAACAGCATTGTCTCCTCTTCCAGAGAACCTGGGATCAACTACCAGCAACTTTATGGTAGCCCAAGTCCAGTTCCAGGGGATCAGACAGACAGACAGACAGACAGACAGAGATAAGGATGGCAGGCCTGCCTGGTCTTTCTTTCTTTCTTATCCTTTTTAAAAAATATTTATTTATTTATTTATTTTTTTTTATGTATTTCTTAGATATAAGTACACTGTAGCTTTCTTTAGACACTCCAGAGGAGGGTGTCAGATTCTGGTGAATGAAAATCCCTCTTATGGTCTTCATAGGATGTACATAAACACAGCCTCACATATACTGAGCTGAGGTGTCACAGGCCAACTGCTGGAATTTCTGAGTACCACCTAGATTGAGAAAAGCTATGCTGTGGTTGCTTAATTTATGTATTTTATTATTTCTATTTGTTGTTTTGTTTTGTTTTATTTGTTTTTAGAGAAGTCCTCAGTCTGTAGCTCTGGCTGACCCAGGACTGCCTACTTGTGTTAATTAGGGTTTCACAGCTGAGAACAGACACCAAGAGCAAGGTAAGGCTTAGAAAACTCTACATTCAGTGGTGGCTCAAGCTCTTAATGAGAGCACTCTGTAGGCAGAGGCAGTCAGTTTCTGAGTTCGAGGCCACCCTGGTGAAAGACAGGGCTAGGGTAGGGGCTAGGGTGAGGAAAGAAAGAAAGAAAAGAAACAAAGAAAGAAGAATAAAAAGTTTTTATAAAAGTTTTATAAAAAGTGTTAAAGTTTTAAAAATTAAAAAAAAAAAATACCAGATCACCATCACACAGCATTGGCTGTCTTCAGGTGTATCCTTTCAGCCTCCAAAACAAAAAACAATGGCTGGCTGTCTTCAGGGATATCCTATTCTCGAGTCTTATTTCAAACATTAGAGCTGGGCTGAGCTGCCTCATTATGTAATTGCAAACCTTCCTTGGTTTGTCTTTTCCATTTCTAAGACTAACAGGCCTTTTTCTATTTATTGAATATGCTCATGACTGTCCTTTAGATATAGTAAAAATAACTGTTGCTTATAAAACTTGTTTTCTAGGAATTTTTAAAGGGCAATGGCAGAGTTTATTTATAAAAAAATATTTTGCATTTATTTATTTGTGTGAGTGATGAAGCTCAGGTCTTCAAACTCGTCAGGAGGTATGATTACCTCCCCTCTCTCTCAACCCCTCTCTCTCCTCTCTCAATGATTGTGTAAGAATGTTTTGCATGTGTATGCTGTGCCCACAGACTCCAGAACAGAGTATTAGATCCCCTGGAACTGGAGATGGGCCACCATATATAATACTGGTAATTGAGCCCAGGTTCTCTGGAAGAGGAGACAATGCTCTTAATTGTTGAGCCCTCTCTGTAGCCACATCTTTCTTTCTTTTTTTTTTTTTGAGTATATGTGAGGCTGTGTTTATATACATCATATGCAGACAATAAGAATGATTTAGATTCTTCAGAATCTGACACCCTCTTCTGGACTGTCTGAACATAGCTACAGCATACTTAAATATAATAAATAAATAAATCTTTAAAAAGAAAAGGAAAAGTAAAAAAGAAAGATCAGGCCTGCCATATGCATGTTCATAGAGGAAAATGGAAGAGACCCCAATCTAACCTCAGCAGGGTGCTTCCTTCTGGATGGTAGCTCACAGTTTCATCCCAGCAAGACAGGCAAATCACTGAGTTCAAGGACAGTAAGGTTCAGGACAGCCAAGGTTAGGAAGGAAAAGGGTCTATGTTGAGAATACAAACCGACAAAACAACAACTAGGAAAAAGAAGTGACAGTGTAACTTGGGGTAGGGTACCAACAAGAGAAAGCTTTCTGTTACCACTTACAAACACCAGTAGCCTTGCACCCTTCTGCCCAGGTCCCTGCCTTCCTTTCTAGGCATTCTAAGGATGCCAGGGGGTGGGGGAATCCAGATTAACTTTTTAAAAACAAAGACTTGGTCTTTGATGTCTATAGGAAGCCCTTCTCAGTGCCTTTAACTACCACTGAATTTTCAGGGCTGTGACTCAACTGTAACAAGGAACAGGGCTACGAACCTGCAGCCTTTGAAAACAACTATTTTTTTAAAGTGGGGGACCCAAATCAGCAGTAGAACCCCTCAGGTTCAGCCATAATACTTGTTAGAGAAAGAGCCTCAATGTCCGGAGCTGAGGTCTCATGGGTGAACTGCTTCAAGCTCTGAGTATCATTGAAAGAAAGAAAAGATATCATGTGGTTGCTTAATTTATTTATTTTATTATTTCTATTTTTTGTTTTCTTTTGTTTTGTTTTAGAAAAGGCCTCAGTCTGTAGCTATGGCTGACCTAGGACAGACTACATGTGTTAATTAGGGTTTCACAGCTGAGAAACAGACCATACCTATGTAAGACTTAGAAAACCCAACAGTCAGTGGTGGCTCGAGCTCTTATTGAGAGCACTCTGGAGGCAGAGGCAGTCAGTTTCTGAGTTCGAGGCCAGCCTGGTTAAAGACAGGGATAGGTAGGGCTAGGCAAGGCAGGGCTGGGCTAGGCTAGGCTAGGCAAGGGGCTGGGCTAGTCAAGGCAAGGGACTAGGCTAGGCTACTCAAGGGGCTAGGCAAGACAGACAGACAGAGAGAAAGACAGACAAGGATGGCAGGCCTGCCTGGTTTTTCTTTCTTTCTTATCCCTTTTAAAAATGTTTATTTATTTATTTATTTATTTATTTATTTATGTATTTATTAGATATAAGTACACTGTAGCTGTCTTCAGACACTCCAGAAGAGGGTGTCAGATTCTGGAGAATCTATATCCCTCTTATGGTCTGCATATGATGTACATAAACACAGCCTCACATTTACTTCTAAAAATTTAAAGATGTGTGGGGCCAATGAAAGGGATCAACAATTAACAACATTGTCTCCTCTTATAGAGAACCTGGGATCAACTACCAGCAACTATATGGTGGCCCATCTCCAGTTCCAGCGGATCAGACAGACAGACAGACATACCGACAGATAGAGTTAAGAATGGCAGGCCTACCTGGTCTTTCATTCTTTCTTATCCTTTTTAAAAAATGTTTATTAATTTAAGTATGTATTTATTAGATTTAAGTACATTGTAGCTGTCTTCAAACACTCCCAAAGAGGGTGTCAGATTCTGGAGAATCTATATCCCTCTTATGGTCTGCATATGATGTACATGAACACAGCCTCACATATACTTCTAAAAATTTAAAGATGGGTGGGGCCACTGAAAGGGCTCAACAATTAACAGCACTGACTCATCTTCCAGAGAACCTGGGATTGAAAGAAGAAAAGCTGAACTCTCCATGAACTCTCCAACTCAGAGTTCTCTTACCCCTCCCATCTAGAGGTTGTTCCCGGAACACACCTGAACTTTTTACCTCAGAGTACATTCTTGAACTCTTCACCCCAGAGTCCGACCCCTCCCAAGTGAGAACGGTTCCAGGAGCATTTCTGAGATAAGGGTCTCCTGGAGCGAACTCAGTCCAACCCCTCCTAACTGAAGACTGTTCCAAGAACATTTTTGAGATAGGGGCCTCCTGGTACTACCCCAGAATGTTCCAATAGATCGAGTACATTGCCAAAATATAGGACAAGACCCCTTGGTTATGTAAAGCTCCTTGGCAGAACACCTTGGTGACGTAAAACTTGTACTTTTCTCCTTACCCTTCTCCTATAAAAGCCTGTGACAAGTCTGGGCCAATTGCCGAATCTCCTCTGCACCTTGCTGGCTGCATGAGTTTCGACCCCAGATATCTGGTATATGTGCTTTTTGTGTGCTTTCTTGTCGTTGCTGTATTAAATCTTACTCTCTATACATCTTAAGTTCGGTCTCAGTGTCTTCTTGGGTGCGCGGCTGACCCGAGGCTTGAGTAAGTGCCTCCCTTTGGGAGTCCTGGAGTCTTTCATTTGGTGCGTTGGCCGGGAATCAGCGCGACCACCCAGAAGTCCTGGACCCACTCAGAAGTAAGATTTACTGTTCTGTTTGGTCTGGTGTCTGTGTTCTGTTTCTGGAGACCAGGAGAGTCTCAATCTGTGGGCCTTGGAGAGGCCATCTGAATCTGTATCTGGTGCGATCGCAGTTCTGGTTTTGCGTGACGCTCTGTGCTCAGTACGAGCACCAGAGACCGTGCTCCGGGAGCTGGAGACCAGGCAGGTCTCAATAGAGAGCGCGGGGTGGGTAGAGATAGACGTGTCTGGTGCCCACAGTCCGATCGCCCTGGGGGACGCCCCAGGAAGACAAGGGGAGGGCCAAGGACGCTTGGCGGACCCCTCTGAAGGCCGAGAGACCATCACTTTGGTGGAAGGTCTAAGCCGGCCGGCCTTGGAAAGGCCATCTGATTCTGTAAGTTGCCTGTGGGCGACGCGAGGTCGCCGCCGTTTTTGGTTTTTTCTTTTTGTCTCAAGTCTTGTGTCTGCTCTTGTTGTGTTTGCTATTATTCTAGAAATGGGACAATCTGCTGGGTGTGTAAGTGTGGAACTGCTGCATTTGTGTATTCTGAGATTGTGGGTTTATTCTGGCAGTGGCTGTGAGAGGACGGCTGTCTATGGCCTCACAGTCTGCACCCCAAAAAGATGTTTCAAGGGAGACCCTGGAAGGAGTGCCCAGGGTACAGAACAGTCAAAAAGACCTGGCTGTTGCCTGGCAGAGTGAAGGAGAGAGAGAGAGTGTTCTCTCTGCCAGAGCGGGAGTGGATGTGGAATCCCACCCCTATCAGGAAAAAGAGTCAATGTGGAATCCGACCCCGTCAGAAAGTGGCGTTTGGCTGGTTGTGTTTTGGTCACGTGACAGACTGTGTGTGTGTGTGTGTGTGTGTTAACCCTTTGCCGACTGTAGACTTGGACTGACGTCAGGACAGAATTTGTCAGCAATGGTTTTAAAAAAAGGAAAAAAAGAGAAAAAAAAACCACCAGGCCGGTCCTCCCCAGGCTGCTCAAAAGAGCTCTGAAATCCAGAGCTGCAGCAGTGGTGCTGAGGTTCTGAGTTCTGCAGACACAGCAGCAACGGAGGCTGTCTGTGCCCTGCGAGTGAGTTGTAAAATGCTGATAGTAAGTGCGGCGGCCTGTCAGACCCGCCTGGCGCCCCGGAATAGCCGTGAAGCCTGCCACAGCTGGGGAGGGGCCAACTGTGGCCGCCGTCCCTCCTTTGGCTTCCCCCTGGAGTCTGCCCGCACTCCCTTGTGTCTGTGCGCCCGCCGTGGGGCACACAGAGAAGTTCCCCCGCCCTGCCGCGCAGGCGCCTTGCGTTTCCAAAGCTCGGGAGGCCGCCGTTGCCTCTGGCCAAGAGAGCTCCGTGGATGCCTGTGTGTGGGGTGGCGGACGCCGCCGCCTCCGGGGGCTCAAGCCATGCCGGAAAACAAGTGGTTAAATTCCCCCTCCCTGCCAGTGTTTGTTTGCCACTCCCACATTTCGCCGTGGCGCGGCGGAGACTCGGCGCTTGGCTCCTCCCTGTCCATTCGCCATTACTGAGAAAATCCTGGTTAGTTTCTTTCCCTCCGCTGACTAGTATGCTTGAGTTCAGCGGGTTGCCGCGTCTGATCTGAGGACGCCACAAGGTTCCCTGGTTGCTTCTCATTTCCCTGTCCCCTGTATCCTGTCTCTTGTTAACTGTTAACAGAAAAAATTGTGTTCATTTTGAGATATCAGTGTGCAGCCAGATGTAAGAGCTGCACCCCCTTCTCTGCCCCGTGTGTTTTCTCTTCTCAGGCATCGCCCTGAGCTGCTAGCAGTGAATCTGTTTTAAGCTCCGGTGAGGGAGATATACAAGGTAAGGAGCACCTACGAGTCTAACTGCCAGGCTCTGATGAAGGATAGAGGTCTGCAAAGAAGAACTGAGAGCAAAGCTTCAGCAGACTCAAAAGAAATAGGTTAACAGTAAAAAGAGGTAAACTATGAAAAAAATTAAGTGACAGAATATAGATGTAATAATTAGATAACATTCAAAGTAAGCAAAGACAAGAAAGAGATATATATAGATAGAAAGAGAGACATTATATGAGATCTCCATTGCAGTTAAGAAATAGGAGCAAAGAGAGATAAATGACAAAGACTAGAACCGAGCAAAGTGACACTTGCTAATAATACTAGCACTTAGAGATGATCTGTAAGAAATAAGGAGCCAGAAAATTTTCTAAAAAAGATAAGAGAAATGAAATGCTGGTCACAAACGTCAGGGAAACTAGAAAACTTAGTACCTGGCAACAAGAAAAAAGAAAGCTTTTGGCTAAAGATCAGAGTGTTTGCTGTTGAAAAAGAAGAGCACTGGGTGAGAGACTGTCCTAACAAAAAGAAGAGGAGCCCCCCCCCTCAAGACAAAACCCTTCACCTGTTCGTGGCTATAAGTAAAGAGACTGGTGGCCTACCTGTTGATGCAGCTAAAAAGAGACTGTGTTTTCATATTCCTCCACTGACCAATGCAAAGCAAGTTTAAAAGGTCCCTGGACACTACAGGTCTTTGCAAACTGTGGATTCCAGGTTTTGCTGCATTAAAAAGATAAACAGCCCTTCGTATAAGAAATAAAGAACAACCTTGGATGGCCTTAGATGCTATTGAGACTGCCCTAATGTTGTCCCCAACTTTGGGACTCCTAAATGTGACTGAGAACAAAAGTATTGCCAAAGAGGTTCTTACTCAGAAATTGGGACCCTAAAAGACCAGTGGCACTTGGAAAAATTAGACCTGGTGACTGAGGGATGGCCTGCTTGTCTGCACATAATGGCTTTTGGTCAGGGACACATGATCCAATTGTTTCCCTGACTGATGGACACATTATTAGAGCTTTTTGTTGACAGAACAAGTGACCTTCACTTCCCCTGCTAACCTGCTGAGTCTTCACCTACTCATCACTGCTCTGACATTCTAGCAGAAGGAACTTTGGCTCAGAAGGCTGAACTCCTGGCGCTAACCCAAGCCCTGCGGTTGGCTGAAGGCAGAGACATCAAAGACAAAGAAGAAATTCTGGCCCTCCTAGAAGCTCCTGAATGAACTGGGTGAGTTGGGGTATCGGGTATCGGCTAAGAAAGCTCAGTTACCGAGGTGCCAAAACGACGGAAAGCGGTGGCTCACCGAAGCCAAGAAAAAAGACTGTGATGCTGATCCCAACCCCCACCACCCCGCGCCAAGTACGTGAGTTTCTGGGGACGGTGGGCTTTTGCAGACTCTGGACTAAAGAAAAAGTCCCATTCACCTGGACTGAGAAACACCAAAAAGCCTTTGACAGCATAAAGGCAGCCCTGCTTGCAGCCCCCGCTCTGGCTTTGCCAGATTTGACTAAGCCTTTTACCTTATATGTTGATGAGCTGCAATGGCCCTGCTTGTTAAAGACCCTGACAAGCTTACCCTGGGTCAGCATGTGACTATACCCACTACCAGAATTTGTTGCTGAATGATTGAGTAACTTTTGCTCCACCTGCCATCCTCAATCCTGCCACCTCCCCTTGGCGGATGACTCCACTCCTGTACATCAATGTGCTGATGAAACTGGAACAAGGAGAGATCTGACTGATCAGCCTTGGTGTGCCTGCCTGGTACACGGATGGCAGCAGCTTTGTCACAGGAGCAGCAGTAGCAGATGGAAAGCAGCTCATATCCATGGGGCCACCTACCAACAGAGGGGGCTACTTACCTCAGCAGGTAAAGATCAAATCAGCCTTGGCCTGAAAGTTTAAACTGGTACACGGATGGCAGTGGCCTCATGGTTAAAGGTAAGCGGAAGGCGGGGACAGCAGTGCAGCAGTGGACAAAAAGCAGGTGATCTAGGCCAGCAGCCTCCCTAAAGGGACTTCAGCCCAGAAAGCTGAACTTGTGGTTTTGATACAAGCTTTATAAATGACACTGACAGCAGGTATGCTTTTGCCACTGTATGGAACAATACAAACAAAGAAAGCTGTTGACATTTGCAGAAGACGTTCTCAATATGGATAAATGAGACTGCTCACATAGTCATCAAGAAGATTATTAAAGAAAATTTTTCCAAGGTTCAGAGTGCCAAAGGCAATAGTGTCAGATAATGGCCCTGCTTTGTTGCCCAGGTAAGTCAGGGTGTGGCCAAGCATTTAGAGGTCAAATAAAAATTACATTGTGTGTATAGACCTCAGAGCTCAGGATAGATAAAAATTAGTCTAAAACTCTAAGACAGACCTTGATAAAATTAATCGTGGAGACTGGCATGGACTTGGTGTTCCTTCCCTATGCCCTATTTCTTGATTCAGTTTTACTCTGTTTAAGATCCTTTATGAGACTCCTATGCCCATCACTGTCTTAACCTATGTTGTTAAACTAGCTATTGAGACTGACGGTAAAGACTGGGTGACCCTCCTTCCCTTTGTGCTTCTCAGAGTCCGAAACACACCTGGACGTTTCGGTCTTACTTCTTATGAAATTCTACATGGGGGACCGCCCCCCCTTGACTAAGTCTAGCAGGATATTGGATCCCTGTGTTGACTCTTTCTACACCCTGCTCTGTTGCCCAGCTCCAGCAAACAGACCCAACGACTAAAAAGAAAAAGATGGGGAGCCCCGAGGATGACCTAATTGGAATCCCATTCCCAGATCACAGCAGCGAGCTCCTGAGCTGCCTAAACGAGCAGCGCCAGCTGGGTCATCTGTGCGACCTCACCATCAGGACACAGGGTTTTGAGTACCAAACCCACAGGGCTGTGCTGGCTGCCTGTAGCCACTACTTCAAGAGGCTCTTTACAGAAGAGAGAGAGAGAACAGTAATAAAAACAGAGAGTGTTGAAACGGCTTCTGGGGGAGCAAAAGCCAGTGTGTGTGAGCTGAACTTTGTAGGGCCGGAGGCCCTAAGTGCCCTGCTCGAGTTTGCTTACACAGCCACACTGACCACCAGCAACGCCAATGTGCCGGCTGTACTCCAAGCTGCTCGGCTACTGGAAATCCCATGTGTCGTCACTACTTGCTTGGAGATTTTGCAAGGCAGTGGACTGGAAGCCCCCAGCCCAGATAAAGATGACTGTGAGCGAGCCCGACAGTACCTGGAGGCTTTTGCCACTGCCACCCCCACAGCCTCAACCTCAAAAATGCTCAACCCACCAGGCTACGGGCTGGCCCAGAGTAACGAACCTCCACTATCATCAGAAGAGCTGGGCTCAGATGAAGATCTCATTGACCCTGACCTGAGGGCTTACCTAAGTTCGCTGCACCAGGATGCCCTGACACCAGGCCTAAATGACCAAAACAAGCTAGTGCCTAAACGCCTTTCACAGATGCCCCAAGAGTGCCCAGTCTGTCACAAGATAATCCACGGGGCAGGCAAACTGCCTCGGCACATAAGGACCCACAATGGTGAAAAGCCTTTTGCCTGTGAGGTCTGCGGTATCTGCTTCACCAGGAATGATAAGCTGAAGATCCACATGCGAGAGCACACAGGAGAGCGACCCTACTCATGCCCCCACTGTCCAGCCCGCTTCCTGCATAACTACGACCTCAAAAACCATATGCATCTGCACACAGGGGGCCGGCTCTATGAATGCCACCTGTGCCACAAGGCCTACGCTAAGGAAGGCCATCTACAGCGCCATCTAAAAAATCAGAACTACCACAAAAATAATGTGGCCATCTCATCCCCTGCTGGACACGACCTCCCCAATGGCCACATAGACTAAGAGCTTTCTTAAGTTTTAGAACTAATCCTAATATGACTCAATCCTGTTGGTTATGTACAGCTATGGATGTTGATCTTAGAACTATAAAACGGTCTATTTTTGACTTCCCTGTCCAAAGTGATGTTACAAAACAGAAAGAGATTGGACTCTGTGGAGGGGGATAAATGCAGGACTCGCTCTAAGATTAGAGCTATTCACTAAAAGAAGGGGGGAATGAAAGAAGAAAAGCTGAACTCTCCATGAACTCTCCAACTCAGAGTTCTCTTACCCCTCCCATCTAGAGGTTGTTCCCGGAACACACCTGAACTTTTTACCTCAGAGTACATTCTTGAACTCTTCACCCCAGAGTCCGACCCCTCCCAAGTGAGAACGGTTCCAGGAGCATTTCTGAGATAAGGGTCTCCTGGAGCGAACTCAGTCCAACCCCTCCTAACTGAAGACTGTTCCAAGAACATTTTTGAGATAGGGGCCTCCTGGTACTACCCCAGAATGTTCCAATAGATCGAGTACATTGCCAAAATATAGGACACGACCCCTTGGTTATGTAAAGCTCCTTGGCAGAACACCTTGGTGACGTAAAACTTGTACTTTTCTCCTTACCCTTCTGCTATAAAAGCCTGTGACAAGTCTGGGCCAATTGCCGAATCTCCTCTGCACCTTGCTGGCTGCATGAGTTTCGACCCCAGATATCTGGTATATGTGCTTTTTGTGTGCTTTCTTGTCGTTGCTGTATTAAATCTTACTCTCTATACATCTTAAGTTCGGTCTCAGTGTCTTCTTGGGTGCGCGGCTGACCCGAGGATTGAGTAAGTGCCTCCCTTTGGGAGTCCTGGAGTCTTTCACTACCAGCAACAAAATGGTGGCCCATCTCCAGTTCCAGGAGATCAGACAGACAGACAAACAGAGAGACAGACAGACAGACAAAGATAAGGAGGGCAGCCCTGCCTGGTCTTTCTTTCTTTCTTATCCTTTTTAAAAAATGTTTATTTATTTATTTATTTATTTATTTATTTATTTATTTATTTATTAGATATAAGTACACTGTAGCTATCTTCAGATACTCCAAAAGAGGGTGTCAGATTCTGGAGAATCTAAATCCCTCTTATGGTCTGCATATGATGTACATAAACACAGCCTCACATATACTTCTAAAAATTTAAAGATGGGTGGGGCCACAGAAAGGGATCAACAATTAACAGCATTGTCTCCTCTTCCAGAAAACCTTGGATAAACTACCAGCAACTATATGGTGGCCCATCTCCAGTTCCAGGGTATCAGACAGACAGACAGACAGACAGAGATAAGAATGGAGGCCTGCCTGGTCTTTCTTTCTTTCTTATACTTTTAAAAAAAATGTTTATTTATTTATTTATTTATTTATTTATTTATTTATTTATTTATGTATTTATTACATATAAGTACACTGTAGCTGTCTTCAGACACTCCAGAAGAGGGTGCCAGATTCTGGAGAATCTAAATCCCTCTTATGGTCTGCATATGATGTACATAAACACAGCCTCACATATACTTCTAAAAATTTAAAGATGTGTGGGGGCACTGAAAGGGCTCAAAAATTAACAGCATTGTCTCCTCTAACAGAGAACCTGGGATCAACTACCAGCAACTATATGGTGGCCCATCTCCAGTTCCAGGGGATCAGGAAGACAAAGAGACAGACAGACAAGGGTGGCAGTCCTACCTGGTTTTTCTTTCTTTCTTATCCTTTTTAAAAAATGTTTATTTATTTATTTATGTATTTATAAGATATAAGTACACTGTAGCTGTCTTCAGACACTCCAGAAGAGGGTGTCAGATTCTGGAGAATATAAATCCCTCTTATGGTCTGCATATGATTGACATAAACACAGATTCACATACACTTCTAAAAATTTAAGATGGGTGGGGCCACTGAAAGGGCTCAACAATTAACAGCATTGTCTCTTCTTCCAGAAAACCTGGGATCAACTACCAGCAACTATATGGTGGCCCATCTCCAGTTCCAGGGGATCAGACAGACAGACAGACAGACAGAGATAAGGAGGGCAGGCCTGCCTGGTTTTTCTTTATTTCTTATCCTTTTAAAGTAATGTTTATTTATTTATTTATTTATTTATTTATTTATTTATGTATTTATTAGATATAAGTACACTGTAGTTGTCTTCAGACACTCCAGAAGAGGGTGTCAGATTCTGGAGAATCTAAATCCCTCTTATGGTCTGCATATGATGTACATAAACACAGCCTAACATATACTTCTAAAAATTTAAAGATAGGTGGAGCCACTGAAAGGGCTCAACAATTAACAGCATTGTCTCTTCTTCCAGAGAACCTGGGATCAACTAACAGCAACTATATAGTGGCCCATCTCCAGTTCCAATGGATCAGACAGACAGACAGACTGACAGAGATAAGGATGGAGGCCTGCCTGGTCTTTCTTTCTTTCTTATACTTTTAAAAAATGTTTATTAATTTAAGTATGTATTTATTAGGTATAAGTACACTTTAGCTGTCTTCAGACACTCTAGAAGAGGGTGTCATCTTCTGGGTAATCTAAATCCCTCTTATGGTCTGCATATGATGTACATAAACACAGCCTCACATATACTTCTAAAAATTTAAAGAAGTGTGGGCCCACTGAAAGGGCTCAACAATTAACAGCATTGTCTCCTCTTCCAGAGATCCTTGGATCAACTACAAGCAACTATATGGTGGCCCATCTCAAGTTCCAGGGGATAAGACAGACAGACAGACAGACAGACAGACAGAGATAAGGATGGCAGGCCTGCCTGATTTTTCTTTCTTTCTTATCCTTTTTAAAAAATGTTCATTTATTTATTTATTTATTCATTTATTTATTTATTTATTTATTTATGTATTTATTAGATATAAGTACACTGTAGCTGTCTTCAGACTCTCCAGAAGAGGGTGTCAGATTCTGGAGAATCAATATCCCTCTTATGGTCTGCATATGATGTACATGAACACAGCCTCACATATACTTCTAAAAATTTAAAGATGGGTGGGGCCACTGAAAGGGCTCAACAATTAACAGCATTGTCTCCTCTACCAGAGAACCTGGGATCAACTACCAGGAACTATATGGTGGCCCATCTCCAGTTCCAGGGGATCAGACAGACAGACAGACATACAGACAGATAGAGTTAAGGATGGAAGGCCTACCTGGTCTTTCATTCTTTCTTATCCTTTTTAAAAAATGTTTATTAATTTAAGTATGTATTTATTAGATATAAGTACACTCTAGCTCTCTTCAAATACTCCCGAAGAGGGTGTCAGATTCTGGAGAATCTATATCCCTCTTATGGTCTGCATATGATGTACATGAACACAGCCTCACATATACTTCTAAAAATTTATAGATGCGTGGGGCCACTGAAAGGGCTCAACAATTAACAGCACTGACTCCTCTTCCAGAGAACATGGGATCAACTACCAGCATTTATATGGTGGCCCATCTCTAGTTCCAGGGGAACAGACAGACAGACAGACAGACAAGGATGGCAGGCTTGCCTGGTCTCTCTTTCTTTATTATCCTTTTTTAAAAATGTTTATTTGTTTATTTATGAATTTATTAGATATAAGTACACTGTAGCAGTCTTCAGACACTCTAGAAGAGTGTGTCATCTTCTGGAGAATCTAAATCCCTCTTATGGTCTGCATATGATGTACATAAACACAGCCTAACATATACTTCTAAAAATTTAAAGATGGGTGAGCCCACTGAAAGGACTCAACAATTAACAGCATTGTCTCTTCTTCCAAAGAACGTGGGATAAACTACCAGCAACTATATGGTGGCCCATTTCCAGTTCCAGGGGATAAGACAGACATACAGACAGACAGAGATAAGGATGGCAGGCCTGCCTGATTTTTCTTTCTTTCTTATCCTTTTTAAAAAATGTTTATTTATTTATTTATTTATTCATTTATTTATTTATTTATTTATTAGATATAAGTACACTGTAGCTGTCTTCAGGCACTCCAGAAGAGGGTGTCAGATTCTGGAGAATCTATATCCCTCCTATGGTCTGCATATGATGTACATAAACACGGCCTCACATATACTTCTAAAAATTTAAAGATGGGTGGGGCCACTGAAAGGGCTCAACAATTAACAGCATTGTCTCTTCTTCCAGAGAACGTGGGATAAACTACCAGCAACTATATGGTGGCTCATCTCCAGTTCCAGGGTATCTGACAGATAGACAGACAGACAGACAGACAGACATGGTGGCAGGCCTGCCTGGTCTTTCTTTCTTTCTTATACTTTTTAAAAAATGTTTATTTATTTATTTATGTATTTATTAGATATAAGTACACTGAAGCTGTCTTCAGACACTCTAGAAGAGGGTGTCATATTCTGGAGAATCTAAATCCCTCTTATGGTCTGCATATGATGTACATAAACACGGCCTCACATATACTTCTAAAAATTTAAAGATGTGTGGGCCCACTGAAAGGGCTCAAGAATTAAAAGCATTGTCTCCTTTTCCAGAGAACCTGGGATCAACTACAAGCAACTCTATGGTGGCCCATCTCCAGTTCCAGAGGATCAGACAGACAGAAAGACAGACAGAGATAAGGATGGCAGTCCTGCCTGGTCTTTCTTTCTTTCTTATCCTTTTTAAAAAATGTTTGTTTGTTTATTTATTTATTTATTTATTTATTTATTTATTTATTAGATATAAGTACACTGTAGCTATCTTCAGACACTCCAGAAGAGGGTGTCAGATTCTGGAGTATCGATATCCCTCTTATGGTCTGCATATGATGTACATAAACACAGCCTTACATATACTTCTAAAAATTAAAATATGTGTGGGGCCACTTAAAGGTCTCAACAATTAACAGCATTGTCAACTCTACCAGAGATCCCGGGATCAACTACCAGCAACTATATGGTGGCCCATCTCCAGTTCCAGGTGATCAGACAGACAGACAGACAGACAAGGATAATGATGGCAGGCCTACCTGGTCTTTCTTTCTTTCTTATCCTTTTTAAAAAATGTTTATTCATATATTTATGTATTTATTAGATATAAGTACAATGTAGCTGTCTTCAAACAATCAAGAAGAGGGTGTCAGATTCTGGAGAATCTAAATCCCTCTTATGGTCTGCATATGATGTACATAAACACAGCCTCAACTTTACTTCTAAAAATTTAAAGATGGGTGTGGCCACTGAAATGGCTCAACAATTAACAGCATTGTCTCCTCTTCCAGAGAGCCTGGGATCAACTTCCAGCAACTATATGGTGGCCCATCTCCAGTTCCAGGGTATCAAACAGACAGACAGACAGACAGAGTTAAGGATGGAGGCCTGCCTGGTCTTTCTTTCTTTCTTATCCTTTTTAAAAATATTTATTTTTTATATATGTATTTATTAGATATAAGTAAACTGTATCTGTTTCAGACACTCCAGAAGAGGTTTTCAGATTCTGGAGAATCTAAATCCCTCTTATGTTCTGAATATGATGTACATAAACACAGCCTCACATATACTTTTAAATATTTAAAGAAGTGTGGGGCCACTGAAAGGGCTCAACAATTAACAGCATTGTCTCCTCTTCCAGAGAACCTGGGATCAACTACCAGCTCCTACAAGGTGGCCCATCTCCAGTTCCAGGGGATCAGACAGACAGACAGACAGACAGAGATAATGATGGCAGGCCTGCCTGGTCTTTCTTTCTTTCTTATCCTTTTTTAAAAATATTTATTTATTTATTTATTTATTTATTTATTTATTTATTTATTTATTTATTTATTAGATATAAGTACACTGTAGCTGTCTTCAGACACTCCAGAGGAGGGTTTCAGATTCTGGAGAATGTAAATCCCTCTTATGGTCTGCATATGATGTACATAAACACAGCCTCACATATACTGAGGTGAGGTGTCACAGGCCAACTGCTGGAATTTCTGAGTACCACCTAGAGAGAGAAAAGCTATGCTGTGGTTTCTTAATTTATGTATTTTATTATTTCTATTTGTTGTTTTGTTTTGTTTTATTTGTTTTTAGAGCAGTCCTCAGTCTGTAGCTCTGGCTGACCCAGGACTGCCTACTTGTGTTAATTAGGGTTTCACAGCTGAGAACAGACACCAAGAGCAAGGTAAGGCTTAGAAAACCCTACATTCAGTGGTGGCTCAAGCTCTTAATGAGAGCACTCTGTAGGTAGAGGCAGTCAGTTTCTGAGTTCGAGGCCACCCTGGTGAAAGACAGGGCTAGGGTAGGGGCTAGGGTGAGGAAAGAAAGAAAGAAAAAGTTTTTATAAAAGTTTTATAAAAAGTGTTAAAGTTTTTAAAAATTAAAAAAAAAAATACCAGATCACCATCACACAGCATTGGCTGTCTTCAGGTGTATCCTTTCAGCCTCCAAAACAAAAAACAATGGCTGGCTGTCTTCAGGTGTATCCTATTCTCGAGTCTTATTTCCAACCTTAGAGCTGGGCTGAGCTGCCTCATTATGTAATTGCAAACCTTCCTTGGTTTGTCTTTTCCATTTCTAAGACTAACAGGCCTTTTTCTATTTATTGAATATGCTCATGACTGTCCTTTAGATATAGTAAATATAACTGTTGCTTATAAAACTTGTTTTCTAGGAATTTTTAAAGGGCAATGGCAGAGTTTATTTATAAAAAAATATTTTGCATTTATTTATTTGTGTGAGTGATGAAGCTCAGGTCTTCAAACTCGTCAGGAGGTATGATTACCTCCCCTCTCTCTCAACCCCTCTCTCTCCTCTCTCAATGATTGTGTAAGAATGTTTTGCATGTGTATGCTGTGCCCACAGACTCCAGAACAGAGTATTAGATCCCCTGGAACTGGAGATGGGCCACCATATATAATACTGGTAATTGAGCCCAGGTTCTCTGGAAGAGGAGACAATGCTCTTAATTGTTGAGCCCTCTCTGTAGCCACATCTTTCTTTTTTTTTTTTTTTGAGTATATGTGAGGCTGTGTTTATATACATCATATGCAGACAATAAGAATGATTTAGATTCTTCAGAATCTGACACCCTCTTCTGGACTGTCTGAAGATAGCTACAGCATACTTAAATATAATAAATAAATAAATCTTTAAAAAGAAAAGGAAAAGTAAAAAAGAAAGATCAGGCCTGCCATATGCATGTTCATAGAGGAAAATGGAAGAGACCCCAATCTAACCTCAGCAGGGTGCTTCCTTCTGGATGGTAGCTCACAGTTTCATCCCAGCAAGACAGGCAAATCACTGAGTTCAAGGACAGTAAGGTTCAGGACAGCCAAGGTTAGGAAGGAAAAGGGTCTATGTTGAGAATACAAACCGACAAAACAACAACTAGAAAAAAGAAGTGACAGTTTAACTTGGGGTAGGGTACCAACAAGAGAAAGCTTTCTGTTACCACTTACAAACACCAGTAGGCTTGGACCCTTCTGCCCAGGTCCCTGCCTTCCTTTCTAGGAATTCTAAGGATGCCAGGGGGTGGGGGAATCCAGATTAACTTTTTAAAAACAAAGACTTGGTCTTTGATGTCTATAGGAAGCCCTTCTCAGTGCCTTTAACTACCACTGAACTTTCAGGGCTGTGACTCAACTGTAACAAGGAACAGGGCTAAGAACCTGCAGCCTTTGAAAACAACTATTTTTTTAAAGTGGGGGACCCAAATCAGCAGTAGAACCCCTCAGGTTCAGCCATAATACATGTTAGGGAAAGAGCCTCAATGTCCGGAGCTGAGGTCTCATGGGTGAACTGCTTCAAGCTCTGAGTATCATTGAAAGAAAGAAAAGATATCATGTGGTTGCTTAATTTATTTATTTTATTATTTCTATTTTTTGTTTTCTTTTGTTTTGTTTTAGAAAAGGCCTCAGTCTGTAGCTATGGCTGACCTAGGACAGACTACACGTGTTAATTAGGGTTTCACAGCTGAGAAGCAGACCATACCTATGTAAGACTTAGAAAACACAACAATCAGTGGTGGCTCGAGGTCTTAATGAGAGCACTCTGGAGGCAGAGGCAGTCAGTTTTTGAGATCGAGGCCAGCCTGGTTAAAGACAGGGATAGGCAGGGCTAGGCAAGGCAGGGCTGGGCTAGGCTAGGCTAAGCAAGGGGCTGGGCTAGTCAAGGCAAGGGACTAGGCTAGGCTACTCAAGGGGCTAGGCAAGACAGACAGACAGAGAGAAAGACAGACAAGGATGGCAGGCCTGCCTGGTTTTTCTTTCTTTCTTATCCCTTTTAAAAATGTTTATTTATTTATTTATTGATTTATTTATTTATGTATGTATTTATTAGATATAAGTACACTGTAGCTCTCTTCAGACACTCCAGAAGAGGGTGTCAGATTCTGGAGAATCTATATCCCTCTTATGGTCTGCATATGATGTACATAAACACAGCCTCACATTTACTTCTAAAAATTTAAAGATGTGTGGGGCCAATGAAAGGGATCAACAATTAACAACATTGTCTCCTCTTATAGAGAACCTGGGATCAACTACCAGCAACTATATGGTGGCCCATCTCCAGTTCCAGGGGATCAGACAGACAGACAGACAGACAAGGATGGCAGGCCTGCCTGGTCTCTCTTTCTTTATTATCCTTTTTAAAAAATGTTTATTTGTTTATTTATGTATTTATTAGATATAAGTACACTGTAGCTGTCTTCAGACACTCCAGAAGAGGGTGTCAGATTCTGGAGAATCTATATCCCTCTTATGGTCTGCATATGATGTACATAAACACAGCCTCACATTTACTTCTAAAAATTTAAAGATGTGTGGGGCCAATGAAAGGGATCAACAATTAACAGCATTGTCTCCTCTTATAGATAACCTGGGATCAACTACCAGCAACTATATGGTGGCCCATCTCCAGTTCCAGGGGATCAGACAGACAGACAGACATATAGACAGATAGAGTTAAGGATGGCAGGCCTACCTGGTCTTTCATTCTTTCTTATCTTTTTTAAAAAATGTTTATTAATTTAAGTATGTATTTATTAGATTTAAGTACACTGTAGCTGTCTTCAAACACTACCGAAGAGGGTGTCAGATTCTGGAGAATCTATATCCCTCTTATGGTCTGCATATGATGTACATGAACACAGCCTCACATATACTTCTAAAAATTTAAAGATGGGTGGGGCCACTGAAAGGGCTCAACAATTAACAGCACTGACTCCTCTTCCAGAGAACCTGGGATCAACTACCAGCAATTATATGGTGGCCCATCTCCATTTCCAGGGGATCAGACAGACAGACAGACAAGGATGGCAGGCTTGCCTGGTCTCTCTTTCTTTATTATCCTTTTTTAAAAATGTTCATTTGTTTATTTATGAATTTATTAGATATAAGTACACTGTAGCTGTCTTCAGACACTCCAGAAGAGGGTGTCAGATTCTGGAGAATCTAAATCCCTCTTATGGTCTGCATATTCTGTACATAAACACAGCCTCGCATATACTTCTAAAAATTTAAAGATGGGTCGGGCCACTGAAAGGGCTCAACAATTAACAGCATTGTCTCCTCTTCCAGAGTACCTGGGATCAACTACAAGCAACTCTATGGTGGCCCATCTCCAGGTCCAGAGGATCAGACAGACAGACAGACAGAGATAAGGATGGCAGGCTTGCCTGGTCTTTCTTTCTTTCTTATCTTTTTAAAAAAATGTTTATTTCTTTATTTATGTATTTATTAGATATAAGTACACTGTATCCGTCATAGACACTCCAAAAGACGGTGTCAGATTCTGGAGAATATAAATCCCTCTTTAATGGTGTGAATATGATGTACATAAACACAGCATCACATTTACTTCTAGAAATTATAAAGATGGGTGGGGCCACTGAAAGGGCTGAACAATTAACAGCATTGTCTCCTCTTCAGAAGACCAAGGATCAACTACCAGCAACAAAATGGTGGCCCATCTCCAGTTCCAGGAGATCAGACAGACAGACAAACAGAGAGACAGACAGACAGACAAAGATAAGGATGGCAGCCCTGCCTGGTCTTTCTTTCTTTCTTATCCTTTTTAAAAAATGTTTATTTATTTATTTATTTATTTATTTATTTATTTATTTATTTATTAGATATAAGTACACTGTAGCTATCTTCAGACACTACAGAAGAGGGTGTCAGATTCTGGAGAATCTAAATCCCTCTTATGGTCTGCATATGATGTACATAAGCACAGCCTCACATATACTTCTAAAAATTTAAAGATGGGTGGGGCCACAGAAAGGGATCAACAATTAACACCATTGTCTCCTCTTCCAGAGAACGTTGGATAAACTACCAGCAACTATATGGTGGCCCATCTCAGGTTCCAGGGTATCAGACAGACAGACAGACAGACAAAGATAAGGATGGAGGCCTGCGTGGTCTTTCTTTCTTTCTTATACTTTTTAAAAAAATGTTTATTTATTTATTTATTTATTTATTATATATAAGTACACTGTAGCTGTCTTCATACACTCCTGAAGAGGGTGTCAGATTCTGGAGAATCTAAATCCCTCTTATGGTCTGCATATGATGTACATAAACACAGCCTCACATATACTTCTAAAAATTTAAAGAGGTGTGGGGCCACTGAAAGGGCTCAACAATTAACAACATTGTCTCCTCTACCAGAGAACCTGGGATCAACTACCAGCAATTATATGGTGGCCCATCTCCAGTTCCAGGGGATCAGGCAGACAAAGAGACAGACAGACAAGGGTGGCAGGCCTCCCTGGTTTTTCTTTCTTTCTTATTCTTTTTAAAAAATGTTTATTTATTTATTTATGGATTTATTAGATATAAGTACACTGTAGCTGTCTTCAGACACTCCAGAAGAGGGTGTCAGATTCTGGAGAATATAAATCCCTCTTATGGTCTGCATATGATGGACATAAACACAGATTCACATACACTTCTAAAAATTTAAGATGGGTGGGGCCACTGAAAGGGCTCAACAATTAACAGCATTGTCTCTTCTTCCAGAGAACCTGGGATCAACTACCAGCAACTATATGCTGGCCCATCTCCAGTTCCAGGGGATCAGACAGACAGACAGACAGACAGAGATAAGGAGGGCAGGCCTGCCTGGTTTTTCTTTCTTTCTTATCCTTTTAAAATAATGTTTGTTTATTTATTTATTTATTTATTTATTTATTTATTTATTTATTTATTTATTTTATAGATATAAGTACACTGTAGTTGTCTTCAGACACTCCAGAAGAGGGTGTCAGATTCTGGAGAATCTAAATCCCTCTTATGGTCTGCATATGATGTACATAAACACAGCCTAACATATACTTCTAAAAATTTAAAGATAGGTGGAGCCACTGAAAGGGCTCAACAATTAACAGCATTGTCTCTTCTTCCAGAGAACCTGGGATCAACTAACAGCAACTATATGGTGGCCTATTTCCAGTTCCAAGGGATCAGACAGACAGACAGACAGACTGACAGAGATAAGGATGGAGGCCTGCCTGGTCTTTCTTTCTTTCTTTCTTATACTTTTAAAAAAATGTTTATTTATTTATTTATTTATTTATTTATTTATTTATTTATTAGATATAAGTACACTGTAGCTGTATTCAGACACTCTAGAAGAGGGTGTCATCTTCTGGAGAATCTAAATCCCTCTTATGGTCTGCATATGATGTACATAAACACAGCCTCACATATACTTCTAAAAATTTAAAGATGGGTGGGCCCACTGAAAGGGCTCAACAATTAACAGCATTGTCTCTCCTTCCAGAGAACGTGGGATCAACTACCAGCAACTATATGGTGGCCCATCTCAAGTTCCAGGGGATAAGACAGACAGACAGACAGACAGAGATAAGGATGGCAGGCCTGCCTGATTTTTCTTTCTTTCTCATCCTTTTAAAAAAATGTTTATTTATTTATTTATTTATTCATTTATTTATTTATTTATTTATTTATTTATTTATGTATTTAAGATATAAGTACACTGTAGCTGTCTTCAGACTCTCCAGAAGACGGTGCAGATTCTGGAGAATCAATATGCCTCTTATGGTCTACATATGATATACATGAACACAGCCTCACATATACTTCTAAAAATTTAAAGATGGGTGGGGCCACTGAAAGGGCTCAACAACTAACAGCATTGTCTCCTCTTCCAGAGAACCTGGGATCAACTACCAGCAACTATATGGTGGCCCATCTCCAGTTCCAGGGTATCTGACAGATAGACAGACAGACAGACAGACAGACAGACAAGGTGGCAGGCCTGCCTGGTCTTTCTTTCTTTCTTATTCTTTTTAAAAAATGTTTATTTATTTATTTATTTATGTATTTATTAGATATAAGTACACTGTAGTTGTCTTCAGACACTCTAGAAGAGGGTGTCATATTCTGGAGAATCTAAATCCCTCTTATGGTCTGCATATGATGTACATAAACACAGCCTCACATATACTTCTAAAAATTTAAAGTTGGGTGGGCCCACTGAAAGGGCTCAACAATTAACACCATTGTCTCCTCTTTCAGAGAACGTGGGATCAACTACCAGCAACTATATGGTGGCCCATCTCAAGTTGCAGGGGATCAGACAGACAGACAGACAGACAGTGATAAGGATGGCAGGCCTGCCTGATTTTTCTTTCTTTCTTATCCTTTTAAAAAATGTTTATTTATTTATTTATTTATTTATGTACTTATTAGATATAAGTACACTCTAGCTGTCTTCAGACTCTCCAGAAGAGGGTGTCAGATTCTGGGAAATCTATATCCCTCTTATGGTCTGCATATGATGTACATAAACACAGCTTCACATATACTTCTAAAAATTTAAAGATGGGTGGGGCCACTGAAAGGGCTCAACAATTAACAGCATTGTCTCCTCTTCCAGAGGACCTGGGATCAACTACCAGCAACTATAATGTGGCCCATCTCCAGTTCCAGGGGATCAGACAGACAGACAGATAGACAGTGATAAGGATGGCAGTCCTGCCTGGTCTTTCTTTCTTTCTTATCCTTTTTTTTAAAAAATGTTTGTTTATTTATTTATTTATTTATTTATTTATTTATTTATTTATTAGATATAAGTACACTGTAGCTGTTCAGACACTCCAGAAGAGGGTTTCAGATTCTGGAGAATCTAAATCCCTCTTATGGTCTGCATATGATGTACATAAACACAGCCTCACATATACTTCTAAAAATTTAAAGAAGGGTGGGGCCACTCTAAAAGCTCAACAATTAACAGCATTGTCTCCTCTTCCAGAGTACCTGGGATCAACTACCAGCAACTATATGGTGGCCCATCTCCAGTTCCAGAGGATCATACAGGCAGACATTCAGACAGTAATAAGGATGGCAGGCCTGCCTGGTCTTTCTTTCTTTCTTATCCTTTTTAAAAAAATTTTTATTTATATATTTATTTATGGATTTATTAGATATTAGTACACTGTAGCTGTCTTCAGACACTCCAGAAGAGGGTGTCAAATTCTGGAATCTAAATCCCTCTTATGGTCTGCATATGATGTACATAAACACAGCCTCACATATACTTCTAAAAATTTAAAGATGTGTGGGGTCACTGAGAGGGCTCAACAATTAACATCATTGTCTCCTCTTTCAGAGAACCTTGGATCAACTACCAGCAACTATATGGTGGCCCATCTCCAGTTCCAGGGGATCAGACAGACAGACAGACAGACAGAGATAAGGATGGCAGGCCTGCCTGGTCTTACATTCTTTCTTATCCTTTTTCAAAAATGTTTATTTATTTATTTATTTATTTATTTATTTATTTATTTATTTATTATAAGTACACTGTAGCTGTCTTCAGACACTCCAGTAGAGGGTGTCAGATTCTGGAGAATCTAAATCCTCTTATAATCTGAATATGATGTACATAAACACAGCCTCACATATACTTCTAAATATTTAAAGAAGTTTGGGGCCACTGAAAGGGCTCAACAATTAACAGCATTGTCTCCTCTTCCAGAGAACCTTGGATCAACTACGAGCAACTATATGGTGGCCCATCTCCAGTTCCCGGGGATCAGATAGACAGACAGACAGACAGACAGAGATATGGATGGCAGGCCTACCTGGTCTTTCTTTCTTTCTTATCCTTTTTAAAAATGTTTATTTATTTATTTATTTATTTATTTATTTATTTATTTATTAGATATAAGTACACTGTAGCTGTCTTCAGACACTCCAGAAGAGGGTGTCAGACTCTGGAGAATCTAAATCCTCTTATAATCTGAATATGATGTACATAAACACAGCCTCATATATACTTTTAAATATTTAAAGAAGTGTGGGGCCACTGAAACGGCTCAACAATTAACAGCATTGTCTCCTCTTCCAGAGAACCTTGGATCAACTACCAGCAACTATATGGTGGCCCATCTCCAGTTCCCAGGAATCAGATAGACAGACAGACAGACAGACAGAGATATGGATGGTAGGCCTTCTTGGTCTTTGTTTCTTTTTTATCCTTTTTAAAAAATGTTTATTTATTTATTTATTTATTTATTTATTTATTTATCTATTTATTTATTAGATATAAGTACACTGTAGCTGTCTTCAGACACTCCAGAAGAGGGTGTCAGATTCTGGAGAATCTAAATCCCTCTTATGGTCTGCATATGATGTACATAAACACAGCCTCACATATACTTCTAAATATTTAAAGATGGGTGGCGCCACTGAAAGGGCTCAACAATTAACAGCATTGTCTCCTCTTCCAGAGAACCTGGGATCAACTACCAGCAACTATTCGTGGCCCATCTCCAGTTCCCAGGGATCAGATAGACAGACAGACAGACAGACAGACAGACAGACAGAGATATGGATGGCAGGCCTGCCTGGTCTTTCTTTCTGTCTTATCCTTTTATAAAATGTTTATTTATTTATTTATTTATTTATTTATTTATTTATTTATTTATTTATTTATTAGATATAAGTACACTGTAGCCGTTTTCAGACACTCCAGCAGAGGGTGACAGATTCTAGAGAATCTAAATCCCTCTTATGGTCTGAATATGATGTACATAAACACAGCATCACATATACTTCTAAAAATTAAAAATGGGTGGGGCCACTGAAAGGGCTCAACAATTAACAGCATTGTCTCCTCTTCCAGAGAACCTGGGATCAACTAACAGCAACTATATGGTGGCCCATCTCCAGTTCCAAGGGATCAGACAGACTGACAGACAGACAGACTGACAGAGATAAGGATGGCAGGCCTGCCTGGTCTTTCTTTCTTTCTTATCCTTTTTAAAAAATGTTTATTTATTTATTTGTTTATTAGATATAAGTACACTGTAGCCGTCTTCAGACACTCCAGAAGAAGGTGTCAGATTCTGGAGAATCTAAATCCCTCTTATGGTCTGCATATGATGTACATAAACACAGCCTCACATTTACTTCTTAAAATTTAAAGGTGGGTGGGGGCCACTGAAAGGGCTCAGCAATTAACAGCATTGTCTCCTCTTACAGAGAACCTGGGATCAACTACCTGCAACTATATGGTGGCCCATCTCCACTCCCAGGGGATCAGACAGACAGACAAGAATAAGGATGGCAGGCCTGCATGGTCTTTCTTTCTTTCTTATCCTTTTTAAAAAATTTTTATTTATTTATGTATTTATTAGATATAAGTACACTGTAGCTTTCTTCAGACACTCCAGAAGAGGGTGTCAGATTCTGATGAATCTAAATCCCTCTTCTGGTCTGATATGATGTACATAAACACAGCCTCACATACACTTCTAAAAATTTAAAGATGGGTAGGGCCACTGAATGGGCTCAACAATTAACAGCATTGTCTCCTCTTCCAGAGATCCTGGGATCAACTACCAGCAACTTTATGGTAGCCCATCTCCAGTTCCAGGGGATCAGACGAACAGACAGACAGACAGAGATAAGGATGGCAGGCCTTCCTGGTCTTACTTTCTTTGTTATCCTTTTTAAAAAATGTTTATTTATTTATTTATTTATTTATTTATTTATTTATTTATTTATGTATTTATTATATATAAGTACACTGTAGCTGTCTTCAGACACTCCAGAAGAGGGTGTCAGATTCTGGAGAATCTAAATCCCTCTTATGGTCTGCATATGATGTATATAAACACAGCCTCACATATACTTCTAAAAATTTAAAGAAGTGTGGGGCCACTCTAAAAGCTCAACAATTAACAGCATTGTCTCCTCTTCCAGAGTACTTGGGATCAACTACCAGCAACTATATGGTGGCCCATCTTCAGTTCCAGGGGATCATACAGACAGACATACAGACAGTGATAAGGATGGCAGGCCTGCCTGGTCTTTCTTTCTTTCTTATCCTTTTTAAAAAAATGTTTATTTATATATTTATTTATGTATTTATTTGATATAAGTACACTGTAGCTGTCTTCAGACACTCCAGAAGAGGGTGCCAGATTCTGGAGAATCTAAATCCCTCTTATGGTCTGCATATGATGTACATAAACACAGCCTCACATATACTTCTAAAAATTTAAAGATGTGTGGGGCCACTGAGAGTGCTCAACAATTAATAGCATTGTCTCCTCTTTCAGAGAACCTGCGATAAACTACCAGCACCTTATGGTGGCCCATCTCCAGTTCCAGTGGATCAGACAGACAGACAGACAGAGAGACAGAGATAAGGATGGCAGGCCTGCCTGGTCTTACTTTCTTTCTTATCCTGTTAAAAAATGTTTATTTATTTATTTATTTATTTATTTATTTATTTATTTATTTATTTATTTATTAGATATAAGTATTCTGTAGCTATTCAGACACTCCAGAAGAGGGTGTCAGATTCTGGAGAATCTAAATCCCTCTTATGGTCTGCATAAGATGTACATAAACACAGCCGAACATATACTTCTAAAAATTAAAAGATGCTTGGGGCCACTGAGTGGGCTCAACAATTAACAGCATTGTCTCCTCTTATAGAGAACCTGGCATCAACTACCAGCAACTATATGGTGGTCCATCTCCAGTTCCAGGGGATCAGACAGACAGACAGACAGACAGTGATAAGGATTGCAGGCCTGCCTGGTCTTTCTTTCTTTCTCATCCTTTTTTAAAAAAAATGTTTGTTTATTTATTTATTTATTTATTTATTAGATATAAGTACACTGTAGCTGTTCAGACACTCCAGAAGAGTGTGTCAGATTCTGGAGAATCTAAATCCCTCTTATGGTCTGCATATGATGTACATAAACACAGCCTCACATATACTTCTAAAAATTTAAAGGAGGGTGGGGCCACTCTAAAAGCTCAACCATTAACAGCATTGTCTCCTCTTCCAGAGTACCTGGGATCAACTACCAGCAACTATATGATGGCCCATCTCCAGTTCCAGGGGATAAGACAGACAGACATACAGACAGTGATAAGGATGGCAGGCTGCCTGGTCTTTCTTTCTTTCTTATCCTTTTTAAAAAAATGTTTATTTATATATTTATTCATGTATTTATTAGATATAAGTACCCTGTAGCTGTCTTCAGACACTCCAGAAGAGGGTGTCAGATTCTGGAGAATCTAAATCCCTCTTATGGTCTGCATATGATGTACATAAACACAGCCTCACATATACTTCTAAAAATTTAAAGAAGGGTGGGGCCACTCTAAAAGCTCAACAATTAACAGCATTGTCTCCTCTTCCAGAGTACCTGGGATCAACTACCAGCAACTATATGGTGGCCCTTCTCCAGTTCCAGGGGATCAGACAGACAGACATACAGACAGTGATAAGGATGGCAGGCCTGCCTGGTCTTCTTTCTTTCTTATCCTTTTTAAAAAAATGTTTATTTATATATTTATTTATGTATTTATTAGATATAAGTACACTGTAGCTGTCTTCAGACACTCCAGAAGAGGGTCTCAGATTCTGGAGAATCTAAATCCCTCTTATGGTCTGTATATTATGTACATAAACACAGCCTCACATATACTTCTAAAAATTTAAAGATGTGTGGGGCCACTGAAAGGGCTCAACAATTAACAGCATTGTCTCCTCTTTCAGAGAACTTGGGATAAACTACCAGCACCTTATGGTGGCCCATCTCCAGTTCCAGTGGATCAGACAGACAGACAGACAGAGAGACAGAGATAAGGATGGCAGGCCTGCCTGGTCTTTCTTTATTTCTTATACTTTTAAAAAAATGTTTATTTATTTATTTATTTATTTATTTATTTATTTATTAGATATAAGTACACTGTAGCCGTCTTCAGACACTCCAGAAGAGGGAGACAGATTCTAGAGAATCTAAATCCCTCTTATGTTCTGAATATGATGTACATAAACACAGCATCACATATACTTCTAAAAATTAAAAATGGGTGGGGCCACTGAAAGGGCTCAACAATTAACAGCATTGTCTCCTCTTCCAGAGAACTTGGGATCAACTACCAGCAACTACAAGGTGGCCCATCTCCAGTTCCAGGGGATCAGACAGACAGACAGACAGACAGACAGAGATAAGGATGGCAGGCCTGTCTGGTCTTTCTTTCTTTCTTATCCTTTTAAAATAATGTTTGTTTGTTTATTTATTTATTTATTTATGTATTTATTTATGTATTTATTAGATATAAGTACACTGTAGTTGTCTTCAGACACTCCAGAAGAGGGTGTCAGATTCTGGAGAATCTAAATCCCTCTTATGGTCTGCATATGATGTACATAAACACAGCCTAACATATACTTCTAAAAATTTAAAGATAGGTGGAGCCACTGAAAGGGCTCAACAATTAACAGCATTGTCTCCTCTTCCAGAGAACCTGGGATCAACTAACAGCAACTATATGGTGGCCCATCTCCAGTTCCAAGGGATCAGACAGACTGACAGACAGACAGACTGACAGAGATAAGGATGGCAGGCCTGCCTGGTCTTTCTTTCTTTCTTATCCTTTTTCAAAAATGTTTATTTATTTATTTATATTTTTATTAGGTATAAGTACACTGTAGCCGTCTTCAGACACTCCAGAAGAAGGAGTCAGATTCTGGAGAATCTAAATCCCTCTTATGGTCTGCATATGATGTACATAAACACAGCCTCACATTTACTTCTTAAAATATAAAGGTGGGGGGGGCCACTGAAAGGGCTCAGCAATTAACAGCATTGTCTCCTCTTACAGAGAACCTGGGATCAACTACCTGCAACTATATGGTGGCCCATCTCCACACCCAGGGGATCAGACAGACAGACAGAGAGACAAGGATAAGGATGGCAGGCCAGCCTGGTCTTTCTTTCTTTCTTATCCTTTTAAAAAAATATTTATTTATTTATTTCTTTATTTATTTATTTATTTATTTATGTATTTATTAGATATAAGTACACTGTAGCTGTCTTCAGACACTCCAGAAGAGGGTGTCAGATTCTGGAGAATCTAAATCCCTCTTATGGTCTGCATATGATGTACATAAACACAGCCTCACATATACTTCTAAAAATTTAAAGAAGGGTGGGGCCACTCTTAAAGCTCAACAATTAACAGCATTGTCTCCTCTTCCAGAGTACCTGGGATCAACTACCAGCAACTATATGGTGGCCCATCTCCAGTTCCAGGGGATCAGACCGACAGACATACAGACAGTGATAAGGATGGCAGGCCTGCCTGGTCTTTCTTTCTTTCTCATCCTTTTTAAAAAATGTTTATTTATTTATTTATATGTTTATTAGATATAAGTACACTGTAGCCGTCTTCAGACACTCCAGAAGAAGGTGTCAGATTCTGGAGAATCAAAATCCCTCTTATGGTCTGCATATGATGTACATAAACACAGGCTCACGTTTACTTCTTAAAATTTAAAGGTGGGGGGGGCACTGAAAGGGCTCAGCAATTAACAGCATTGTCTCCTCTTTCAGAGAACCTGGGATCAACTACCTGCAACTATATGGTGGCCCATCTCCACTCCCAGGGGATCATACAGACACACAGACAGACAAGGATAAGTATGGCAGGCCTGCCTGGTCTTTCTTTCTTTCTTATCCTTTTTAAAAAAAATTGTATTTATTTATGTATTTATTAGATATAAGTACACTGTAGCTGTCTTCAGACACTCCAGAAGAGGGTGTCAGATTCTAATGAATCTAAATCCCTCTTCTGGTCTGCATATGATGTACATAAAAACAGCCTCACATACACTTCTAAAAATTTAAAGATGGGTAGGGCCACTGATAGGGCTCAACAATTAACAGCATTGTCTCCTCTTCCAGAGAACCTGGGATCAACTACCAGCAACTATATGGTGGCCCATCTCCAGTTCCAGGGGATCAGACAGACAGACAGACAGACAGAGATAAGGATGGCAGGCCTGCCTGTTCTTACTTTCTTTCTTATCCTTTTTAAAAAATGTTTATTTATTTATTTATTTATTACATATAAGTACACTGTAGCTGTCTTCAGACACTCCAGTAGAGGGTGTCAGATTCTGGAGAATCTAAATCCTCTTATAATCTGAATATGATGTACATCAACACAGCCTCACATATACTTCTAAATATTTAAAGAAGTGTGGGGCCACTGAAAGGGCTCAACAATTAACAGCATTGGCTCCTCTCCCAGAGAACCTTGGATCAACTACCAGCAACTATATGGTGGCCAATCTCCAGTTCCCGGGGATCAGATAGACAGACAGACAGACAGACAGACAGAGATATGGATGGCAGGCCTGCCTGGTCTTTCTTTCTTTCTTATCCTTTTTAAAAAATGTTTATTTATTTATCTACTTATTTATTAGATATAAGTACACTGTAGCTGTCTTCAGACACTCCAGAAGTGGGTGTCAGATTCTGGAGAATCTAAATCCCTCTTATGGTCTGCATATGATGTACATAAACACAGCCTCACATATACTTCTAAATATTTAAAGATGGGTGGCGCCACTGAAAGGGCTCAACAATTAACAGCATTGTCTCCTCTTCGAGAGAACCTGGGATCAACTAACAGCTTCTATTCGTGGCCCATCTCCAGTTCCCAGGGATCAGATAGACAGACAGACAGACAGACAGAGATATGAATGGCAGGCCTGCCTGTTCTTTCTTTCTGTCTTATCCTTTTTAAAAAATGTTTATTTATTTATTTATTTATTTATTTAGTAGATATAAGTACACTGTAGCTGTTCAGACACTCCAGAAGAGGGTGTCAGATTCTGGAGAATCTAAATCCCTCTTATGGTCTGCATATGATGTACATAAACACAGCCTCACATATACTTCTAAAAATTTAAAGAAGGGTGGGGCCACTCTAAAAGCTCAACAATTAACAGCATTGTCTCCTCTTCCAGAGTACCTGGGATCAACTACCAGCAACTATATGGTGGCCCATCTTCAGTTCCAGGGGATCATACAGACAGACATACAGACAGTGATAAGGATGGCAGGCCTGCCTGGTCTTTCTTTCTTTCTTATCCTTTTTAAAAAAATGTTTATTTATATATTTATTTATGTATTTATTTGATATAAGTACACTGTAGCTGTCTTCAGACACTCCAGAAGAGGGTGCCAGATTCTGGAGAATCTAAATCCCTCTTATGGTCTGCATATGATGTACATAAACACAGCCTCACATATACTTCTAAAAATTTAAAGATGTGTGGGGCCACTGAGAGGGCTCAACAATTAATAGCATTGTCTCCTCTTTCAGAGAACCTGGGATAAACTACCAGCACCTTATGGTGGCCCATCTCCAGTTCCAGTGGATCAGACAGACAGACAGACAGAGACAGAGATAAGGATGGCAGGCCTGCCTGGTCTTACTTTCTTTCTTATCCTTTTAAAAAATGTTTATTTATTTATTTATTTATTTATTTATTTATTTATTTATTTATTTATTTATGTATTTATTAGATATAAGTACTCTGTAGCTATTCAGACACTCCAGAAGAGGGTGTCAGATTCTGGAGAATCTAAATCCCTCTTATGGTCTGCATAAGATGTACATAAACACAGCCGAACATATACTTCTAAAAATTAAAAGATGTGTGGGGCCACTGAGTGGGCTCAACAATTAACAGCATTGTCTCCTCTTATAGAGAACCTGGGATCAACTACCAGCAACTATATGGTGGTCCATCTCCAGTTCCAGGGGATCAGACAGACAGACAGACAGACAGTGATAAGGATGGCAGGCCTGCCTGGTCTTTCTTTCTTTCTTATCCTTTTTTTAAAAAAATGTTTGTTTATTTATTTATTTATTTATTTATTTATTTATTTATTTATTTATTTATTAGATATAAGTACACTGTAGCTGTTCAGACACTCCAGAAGAGTGTGTCAGATTCTGGAGAATCTAAATCCCTCTTATGGTCTGCATATGATGTACATAAACACAGCCTCACATATACTTCTAAAAATTTAAAGGAGGGTGGGGCCACTCTAAAAGCTCAACAATTAACAGCATTGTCTCCTCTTCCAGAGTACCTGGGATCAACTACCAGCAACTATATGATGGCCCATCTCCAGTTACAGGGGATCAGACAGACAGACATACAGACAGTGATAAGGATGGCAGGCCTGCCTGGTCTTTCTTTCTTTCTTATCCTTTTTAAAAAAATGTTTATTTATATATTTATTTATGTATTTATTAGATATAAGTACACTGTAGTTGTCTTCAGACACTCCAGAAGAGGGTGTCAGATTCTGGAGAATCTAAATCCCTCTTATGGTCTGCATATGATGTACATAAACACAGCCTCACATATACTTCTAAAAATTTAAAGAAGGGTGGGGCCACTCTAAAAGCTCAACAATTAACAGCATTGTCTCCTCTTCCAGAGAACCTGGGATCAACTACCAGCAACTATATGGTGGCCCTTCTCCAGTTCCAGGGGATCAGACAGACAGACAGAGAGACAGAGATAAGGATGGCAGGCCTGCCTGGTCTTTCTTTCTTTCTTATCCTTTTTAAAAAAATGTTTATTTATATATTTATTTATGTATTTATTAGATATAAGTACACTGTAGCTGTCTTCAGACACTCCAGAAGAGGGTCTCAGATTCTGGAGAATCTAAATCCCTCTTATGGTCTGTATATTATGTACATAAACACAGCCTAACATATACTTCTAAAAATTTAAAGATGTGTGGGGCCACTGAGAGGGCTCAACAATTAACAGCATTGTCTCCTCTTTTAGAGAACCTGGGATAAACTCCCAGCACCTTATGGTGGGCCATCTCCAGTTCCAGTGGATCAGACAGACAGACAGACAGAAAGACAGAGATAAGGATGGCAGGCCTGCCTGGTTTTTCTTTATTTCTTATACTTTTAAAAAAATGTTTATTTATTTATTTATTTATTTATTTATTTATTTATTTATTTATGTATTTATTAGATATAAGTTCACTGTAGCCGTCTTCAGACACTCCAGAAGAGGGTGACAGATTCTAGAGAATCTAAATCGCTCTTATGTTCTGAATATGATGTACATAAACATAGCATCACATATATTTCTAAAAATTAAAAATGGGTGGGGCCACTGAAAGGGCTCAACAATTAACAGCATTGTCTCCTCTTCCAGAGAACTTGGGATCAACTACCAGCAACTACAAGGTGGCCCATCTCCAGTTCCAGGGGATCAGACAGACAGACAGACAGACAGAGATAAGAATGGCAGGCCTGTCTGGTCTTTCTTTCTTTCTTATCCTTTTAAAATAATGTTTGTTTATTTATTTATTTATTTATTTATTTATTTATTTATTTATGTATTTATTAGATATAAGTACACTGTAGTTGTCTTCAGACACTCCAGAAGAGGGTGTCAGATTCTGGAGAATCTAAATCCCTCTTATGGTCTGCATATGATGTACATAAACACAGCCTAACATATACTTCTAAAAATTTAAAGAAGGGTGGGGCCACTCTAAAAGCTCAACAATTAACAGCATTGTCTCCTCTTCCAGAGTACCTGGGATCAACTACCAGCAACTATATGGTGGCCCATCTCCAGTTCCAGGGGATCAGACAGACAGACAGACTGACAGAGATAAGGATGGCAGGCCTGCCTGGTCTTTCATTCTTATCCTTTTTAAAAAATGTTTATTTATTTATTTATTTATATTTTTATTAGATATAAGTACACTGTAGCCGTCTTCAGACACTCCAGAAGAAGGTGTCAGATTCTGGAGAATCTAAATCCCTCTTATGGTCTGCATATGATGTACATAAACACAGCCTCACATTTACTTCTTAAAATATAAAGGTGGGGGGGGCCACTGAAAGGGCTCAGCAATTAACAGCATTGTCTCCTCTTACAGAGAACCTGGGATCAACTACCTGCAACTATATGGTGGCCCATCTCCACTCCCAGGGGATCAGACAGACAGACAGACAGACAAGGATAAGGATGGCAGGCCAGCCTGGTCTTTCTTTCTTTCTTATCCTTTTTAAAAAAATATTTATTTATTTATTTATTTATTTATTTATTTATTTATTTATTTATTTATTTATTAGATATATGTACACTGTAGCTGTTCAGACACTCCAGAAGAGGGTGTCAGATTCTGGAGAATCTAAATCCCTCTTATGGTCTGCATATGATGTACATAAACACAGCCTCACATATACTTCTAAAAATTTAAAGAAGGGTGGGGCCACTCTTAAAGCTCAACAATTAACAGCATTGTCTCCTCTTCCAGAGTACCTGGGATCAACTACCAGCAACTATATGGTGGCACATCTCCAGTTCCAGGGGATCAGACAGACAGACATACAGACAGTGATAAGGATGGCAGGCCTGCCTGGTCTTTCTTTCTTTCTTATCCTTTTTAAAAAAATGTTTATTTATATATTTATTTATGTATTTATTAGATATAAGTACACTGTAGTTGTCTTCAGACACTCCAGAAGAGGGTGTCAGATTCTGGAGAATCTAAATCCCTCTTATGGTCTGCATATGATGTACATAAACACAGCCTCACATATACTTCTAAAAATTTAAAGAAGGGTGGGGCCACTCTAAAAGCTCAACAATTAACAGCATTGTCTCCTCTTCCAGAGAACCTGGGATCAACTACCAGCAACTATATGGTGGCCCTTCTCCAGTTCCAGGGGATCAGACAGACAGACAGAGAGACAGAGATAAGGATGGCAGGCCTGCCTGGTCTTTCTTTCTTTCTTATCCTTTTTAAAAAAATGTTTATTTATATATTTATTTATGTATTTATTAGATATAAGTACACTGTAGCTGTCTTCAGACACTCCAGAAGAGGGTCTCAGATTCTGGAGAATCTAAATCCCTCTTATGGTCTGTATATTATGTACATAAACACAGCCTAACATATACTTCTAAAAATTTAAAGATGTGTGGGGCCACTGAGAGGGCTCAACAATTAACAGCATTGTCTCCTCTTTTAGAGAACCTGGGATAAACTCCCAGCACCTTATGGTGGGCCATCTCCAGTTCCAGTGGATCAGACAGACAGACAGACAGAAAGACAGAGATAAGGATGGCAGGCCTGCCTGGTTTTTCTTTATTTCTTATACTTTTAAAAAAATGTTTATTTATTTATTTATTTATTTATTTATTTATTTATTTATGTATTTATTAGATATAAGTACACTGTAGCCGTCTTCAGACACTCCAGAAGAGGGTGACAGATTCTAGAGAATCTAAATCGCTCTTATGTTCTGAATATGATGTACATAAACATAGCATCACATATATTTCTAAAAATTAAAAATGGGTGGGGCCACTGAAAGGGCTCAACAATTAACAGCATTGTCTCCTCTTCCAGAGAACTTGGGATCAACTACCAGCAACTACAAGGTGGCCCATCTCCAGTTCCAGGGGATCAGACAGACAGACAGACAGACAGAGATAAGGATGGCAGGCCTGTCTGGTCTTTCTTTCTTTCTTATCCTTTTAAAATAATGTTTGTTTATTTATTTATTTATTTATTTATTTATTTATTTATTTATGTATTTATTAGATATAAGTACACTGTAGTTGTCTTCAGACACTCCAGAAGAGGGTGTCAGATTCTGGAGAATCTAAATCCCTCTTATGGTCTGCATATGATGTACATAAACACAGCCTAACATATACTTCTAAAAATTTAAAGAAGGGTGGGGCCACTCTAAAAGCTCAACAATTAACAGCATTGTCTCCTCTTCCAGAGTACCTGGGATCAACTACCAGCAACTATATGGTGGCCCATCTCCAGTTCCAGGGGATCAGACAGACAGACAGACTGACAGAGATAAGGATGGCAGGCCTGCCTGGTCTTTCATTCTTATCCTTTTTAAAAAATGTTTATTTATTTATTTATTTATATTTTTATTAGATATAAGTACACTGTAGCCGTCTTCAGACACTCCAGAAGAAGGTGTCAGATTCTGGAGAATCTAAATCCCTCTTATGGTCTGCATATGATGTACATAAACACAGCCTCACATTTACTTCTTAAAATATAAAGGTGGGGGGGGCCACTGAAAGGGCTCAGCAATTAACAGCATTGTCTCCTCTTACAGAGAACCTGGGATCAACTACCTGCAACTATATGGTGGCCCATCTCCACTCCCAGGGGATCAGACAGACAGACAGACAGACAAGGATAAGGATGGCAGGCCAGCCTGGTCTTTCTTTCTTTCTTATCCTTTTTAAAAAAATATTTATTTATTTATTTATTTATTTATTTATTTATTTATTTATTTATTTATTTATTTATTAGATATATGTACACTGTAGCTGTTCAGACACTCCAGAAGAGGGTGTCAGATTCTGGAGAATCTAAATCCCTCTTATGGTCTGCATATGATGTACATAAACACAGCCTCACATATACTTCTAAAAATTTAAAGAAGGGTGGGGCCACTCTTAAAGCTCAACAATTAACAGCATTGTCTCCTCTTCCAGAGTACCTGGGATCAACTACCAGCAACTATATGGTGGCACATCTCTAGTTCCAGGGGATCAGACAGACAGACATACAGACAGTGATAAGGATGGCAGGCCTGCCTGGTCTTTCTTTCTTTCTTTCTTATCCTTTTTAAAAACATGTTTATTTATATATTTATTTATGTATTTATTAGATATAAGTACACTGTAGCTGTCTTCAGACACTCCACATGAGGGTGTCAGATTCTGGAGAATCTAAATCCCTCTTATGGTCTGCATATGATGTACATAAACACAGCCTCACATATACTTCTAAAAATTTAAAGATGTGTGGGGCCACTGAGAGGGCTCAACAATTAACAGCATTGTCTCCTCTTTCAGAGAACCTGGGATAAACTACCAGCACCTTATGGTGGCCCATCTCCAGTTCCAGTGGATCAGACAGACAGACAGACAGAGAGACAGAGATAAGGATGGCAGGCCTGCCTGGTCTTACTTTCTTTCTTATACTTTTTAAAAAATGTTTATTTATTTATTTATTTATTTATTTATTTATTTATTTATGAATTTAGTAGTTATAAGTACACTGTAGCTGTTCAGACACTCCAGAAAAGGGTGTCAGATTCTGGAGAATCTAAATCCCTCTTATGGACTGCATATGATGTACATAAACACAGCCTAACATATACTTCTAAAAATTAAAAGATGTGTGGGGCCACTGAAAGGGCTCAACAATTAACAGCATTGTCTCCTCTTATAGAGAACCTGGAATCAACTACCAGCAACTATATGTTGGTCCATCTCCAGTTCCAGGGGATCAGAAAACAGACAGACAGACAGTGATAAGGATGGCAGTCTTCCTGGCCTTTCTTTCTTTCTTATCCTTTTTTTAAAAAAATGTTTGTTTATTTATTTATTTATTTATTTATTTATTTATTTATTTATTTATTAGATATAAGTACACTGTAGCTGTTCAGACACTCCAGAAGAGGGTGTCAGATTCTGGAGAATCTAAATCCCTCTTATGGTCTGCATATGATGTACATAAACACAGCCTCACATATATTTCTAAAAATTTAAAGAAGAGTGGGGCCACTCTAAATGCTCAACAATTAACAGCATTGTCTCCTCTTCCAGAGTACCTGGGATCAACTACCAGCAACTATATGGTGTTCCATCTCCAGTTCCAGGGATCAGACAGACAGACAGACAGACAGTGATAAGGATGGCAGGCCTGCATGGTCTTTCTTTCTTCTAATCCTTTTTAAAAAAAATTGTTTGTTTATTTATTTATTTATTTATTTATTTATATATTTATTTATTAGATATAAGTACACTATAGCTGTACAGACACTCCAAAGGAGGGTGTCAGATTCTGGAGAATCTAAATCACTCTTATGGTCTGCATATGATGTACATAAACACAGCCTCACATATACTTCTAAAAATTTAAAGATGGGTAGGGCCACTGATAGGGCTCAAAAATTAACAGCATTGTCTCCTCTTACAGAGAACCTGGGATCAACTACCTGCAACTATATGGTGGCCCATCTCCACTCCCAGGGGATCAGACAGACAGACAAGAATAAGGATGGCAGGCCTGCATGGTCTTTCTTTCTTTCTTATCCTTTTTAAAAAATTTTTATTTATTTATGTATTTATTAGATGTAAGTACACTGTAGCTTTCTTCAGACACTCCAGAAGAGGGTGTCAGATTCTGATGAATCTAAATCCCTCTTCTGGTCTGATATGATGTACATAAACACAGCCTCACATACACTTCTAAAAATTTAAAGATGGGTAGGGCCACTGAATGGGCTCAACAATTAACAGCATTGTCTCCTCTTCCAGAGATCCTGGGATCAACTACCAGCAACTTTATGGTAGCCCATCTCCAGTTCCAGGGGATCAGACGAACAGACAGACAGACAGAGATAAGGATGGCAGGCCTGCCTGGTCTTACTTTCTTTGTTATCCTTTTTAAAAAATGTTTATTTATTTATTTATTTATTTATTTATTTATTTATTTATTTATGTATTTATTATATATAAGTACACTGTAGCTGTCTTCAGACACTCCAGTAGAGGGTGTCAGATTCTGGAGAATCTAAATCCTCTTATAATCTGAATATAATGTACATAAACACAGCCTCACATATACTTCTAAATATTTAAAGAAGTGTGGGGCCACTGAAAGGGCTCAACAATTAAGAGCATTGTCTCCTCTTCCAGAGAACCTTGGATCAACTACCAGCAACTATATGGTGGCCCATCTCCAGTTCCCGGGGATCAGATAGACAGACAGACAGACAGGCAGAGATATGGATGGCAGGCCTGCCTGGTCTTTCTTTCTTTCTTATCCTTTTTAAAAAATGTTTATTTATTTATTTATTTATTTATCTATTTATTTATTAGATATAAGTACACTGTAGCTGTCTTCAGACACTCCAGAAGAGTGTGTCAGATTCTGGAGAATCTAAATCCCTCTTATGGTCTGCATATGATGTACATAAACACAGCCTCACATATACTTCTAAATATTTAAAGATGGGTAGGGCCACTGATAGGGCTCAAAAATTAACAGCATTGTCTCCTCTTCCAGAGAACCTGGGATCAACTACCAGCAACTTTATGGTAGCCCATCTCCAGTTCCAGGGGATCAGACAGACAGACAGACAGACAGAGATAAGGATGGCAGGCCTGCCTGTTCTTTCTTTCTTATCCTTTTTAAAAAATGTTTATTTATTTATTTATTTACTTATGTATTTATTATATATAAGTACACTGTAGCTGTCTTCAGACACTCCAGAAGAGGGTGTCAGATTCTGGAGAAATTAAATCCCTCTTATGGTCTGCATATGATGTACATAAACACAGCCTCACATATACTTCTAAAAATTTAAAGATGGGTGGGGCCACTGAAAGGGCTCAACAATTAACAGCACTGACTCCACTTCCAGAGAACATGGGATCAACTACCAGCAACTATTCGTGGCCCATCTCCAGTTACCAGAGATCAGATAGACAGACAGACAGACAGACAGACAGAGATATGGATGGCAGGCGTGCCAGGTCTTTCTTTCTGTCTTATCTTTTTTAAAAAATGTTTGTTTATTTATTTATTTATTTATTTATTTATTTATTTATTTATTTGTTTGTTTGTTTATTTATTTATTTATGTATTTAGTAGAAATAAGTACACTCTAGCTGTTCAGACACTCCAGAAGAGGGTGTCAGATTCTGGAGAATCTAAATCCCTCTTATGGTCTGCATATGATGTACATAAACACAGCCTCACATATACTTCTAAAAATTTAAAGAAGGGTGGGGCCACTCTAAAACCTCAACAATTAATAGCATTGTCTCCTCTTCCAGAGTACCTGGGATCAACTACCAGCAACTATATGGTGGCCCATCTCCAGTTCCAGGGGATCAGACAGACAGACATAGAGACAGTGATAAGGATGGCAGGCCTGCCTGGTCTTTATTTCTTTCTTATCCTTTTTAAAAAAATGTTTATTTATATATTTATTTATGTATTTATTAGATATAAGTACACTGTAGCTGTCTTCAGACACTCCAGAAGAGGGTGTCAGATTCTGGAGAATCTAAATCCCTCTTATGGTCTGCATATGATGTACATAAACACAGCCTCACATATACTTCTAAAAATTTAAAGATGGGTGGGGCCACTGAGAGGGCTCAACAATTAACAGCATAGTCTCCTCTTTCAGAGAACCTGGGATAAACTACCAGCACCTTATGGTGGCCCATCTCCAGTTCCAGTGGATCAGACAGACAGACAGACAGAGAGACAGAGATAAGGATGGCAGGCCTGCCTGGTCTTTATTTCTTATACTTTTTAAAAAATGTTTATTTATTTATTTATTTATTTATTTATTTATTTATTTATTTATTTATTTATTTATTAGATAAAAGTACACTCTAGCTGTTCAGACACTCCAGAAGAGGGTGTCAGATTCTGGAGAATCTAAATCCCTCTTATGGTCTGCATATGATGTACATAAACACAGCCTAACATATACTTCTAAAAATTATAAGATGTGTGCGGCCACTGAAAGGGCTCAACAATTAACAGCATTGTCTCCTCTTATAGAGAACCTGGGATCAACTACCAGCAACTATATGGTGGTCCATCTCCAGTTCCAGGGATCAGACAGACAGACAGACAGACAGTGATAAGGATGGCAAGCCTGCCTGGTCTTTCTTTCTTCTTTTCCTTTTTTTTAAAAAAATGTTTGTTTGTTTATTTATTTATTTATTTATTTATTTATTTATTTATTTATTTATTAGATATAAGTACACTATAGCTGTACAGACACTCCAAAAGAGGGTGTCAGATTCTGGAGAATCTAAATCCCTCTTATGGTCTGCATATGATGTACATAAACACAGCCTCACTTATACTTCTAAAAATTTAAAGATGTGTGGGGCCACTGAGAGGGCTCAACAATTAACAGCATTGTCTCCTCTTCCAGAGAACCTGGGATCAACTACCAGCAACTATATGGTGGCCCATCTCCAGTTCCAGAGGATCAGACAGACAGACAGACAGACAGACATAGATAAGGATGGCAGGCCTGCCTGGTCTTTCTTTCTTTCTTATACTTTTAAAAAAAATGTTTATTTATTTATTTATTTATTTTTGTATTTATTACATATAAGTACACTGTAGCTGTCTTCAGACACTCCAGAAGAGGGTGCCAGATTCTGGAGAATCTAAATCCCTCTTATGGTCTGCATATGATGTACATAAACACAGCCTCACATATACTTCTAAAAATTTAAAGATGTGTGGGGCCACTGAAAGGGCTCAAAAATTAACAGCATTGTCTCCTCTACCAGAGAACCTGGGATCAAATACCAGCAACTATATGGTGGCCCATCTCCAGTTCCAGGGGATCAGGCAGACAAAGAGACAGACAGACAAGGGTGGCAGTCCTCCCTGGTTTTTCTTTCTTTCTTATCCTTTTTAAAAAATGTTTATTTATTTATTTATGTATTTATAAGATATAAGTACACTGTAGCTGTATTCAGACACTCCAGAAGAAGGTGTCAGATTCTGGAGAATATAAATCCCTCTTATGGTCTGCATATGTTGGACATAAACACAGATTCACATACACTTCTAAAAATTTAAGATGGGTGGGGCCACTGAAAGGGCTCAACAATTAACAGCATTGTCTCTTCTTCCAGAAAACCTGGGATCAACTACCAGCAACTATATGGTGGCCCATCTCCAGTTCCAGGGGATCAGACAGACAGACAGACAGACAGAGATAAGGAGGGCAGGCCTGCCTGGTTTTTCTTTCTTTCTTATCCTTTTAAAATAATGTTTATTTATTTATTTATTTATTTATTTATTTATTTATTTATTTATGTATTTATTAGATATAAGTACACTGTAGTTGTCTTCAGACACTCCAGAAGAGGGTGTCAGATTCTGGAGAATCTAAATCCCTCTTATGGTCTGCATATGATGTACATAAACACAGCCTTACATATACTTCTAAATATTTAAAGATAGGTGGAGCCACTGAAAGGGCTCAACAATTAACAGCATTGTCTCTTCTTCCAGAGAACCTGGGATAAACTAACAGCAACTATATAGTGGCCCATCTCCAGTTCCAATGGATCAGACAGACAGACAGACTGACAGAGATAAGGATGGAGGCCTGCCTGGTCTTTCTTTCTTTCTTATACTTTTAAAAAATGTTTATTAATTTAAGTATGTATTTATTAGATATAAGTACACTTTAGCTGTCTTCAGACACTCTAGAAGAGGGTGTCATCTTCTGGGTAATCTAAATCCCTCTTATGGTCTGCATTTGATGTACATAAACACAGCCTCACATATACTTCTAAAAATTTAAAGAAGGGTGGGCCCACTGAAAGGGCTCAACAATTAACAGCATTGTCTCCTCTTCCAGAGATCCTTGGATCAACTACAAGCAACTATATGGTGGCCCATCTCAAGTTCCAGGGGATAAAACAGACAGACAGACAGACAGAGATAAGGATGGCAGGCCTGCCTGATTTTTCTTTCTTTCTTATCCTTTTTAAAAAATGTTTATTTATTTATTTATTTATTTATTCATTTATTTATTTATTTATTTATTTATTTATGTATTTATTAGATATAAGTACACTGTAGCTGTCCTCAGACTCTCCAGAAGAGGGTGTCAGATTCTGGAGAATCAATATCCCTCTTATGGTCTGCATATGATGTACATGAACACAGCCTCACATATACTTCTAAAAATTTAAAGATGGGTGGGGCCACTGAAAGGGCTCAACAATTAACAGCATTGTCTCCTCTACCAGAGAACCTGGGATCAACTACCAGCAACTATATGGTGGCCCATCTCCAGTTCCAGGGGATCAGACAGACAGACAGAAAGACAAGGATGTCAGGGCTGCCTGGTCTCTCTTTCTTTATTATCCTTTTTAAAAAATGTTTATTTGTTTATTTATGAATTTATTAGATATAAGTACACTGTAGCTGTCTTCAGACACTCCAGAAGAGGGTGTCAGATTCTGGAGAATCTAAATCCCTCTTATGGTCTGCATATTGCGTACATAAACACAGCCTCGCATATACTTCTAAAAATTTAAAGATGGGTGGGGCCACTGAAAGGGCTCAACAATTAACAGCATTTTCTCCTCTTCCAGAGAACCTGGGATCAACTACAAGAAACTCTATGGTGGCACATCTCCAGTTCCAGAGGATCAGACAGACAGACAGACAGAGAGACAGAGATAAGGATGGCAGGCCTGCCTGGTCTTTCTTTCTTTCTTATCGTTTTTAAAAAATGTTTATTTCTTTATTTATGTATTTATTAGATATAAGTACCCTGTATCCGTCTTAGACACTCCAAAAGACGGTGTCAGATTCTGGAGAATATAAATCCCTCTTTAAGGGTCTGAATATGATGTACATAAACACAGCATCACATTTACTTCTAGAAATTTAAAGATGGGTGGGGCCACTGAAAGGGCTGAACAATTAACAGCATTGTCTCCTCTTCAGAAGACCTGGGATCAACTACCAGCCACAAAATGATGGCCCTTCTCCAGTTCCAGGAGATCAGACAGACAGACAAACAGAGAGACAGACAGACAGACAAAGATAAGAATGGCAGCCCTGCCTGGTCTTTCTTTCTTTCTTATCCTTTTTAAAAAATGTTTATTTATTTATTTATTTATTTATTTATTTATTTATTTATTAGATATAAGTACACTGTAGCTATCTTCAGATACTCTAAAAGAGGGGGTCAGATTCTGGAGAATCTAAATCCCTCTTATGGTCTGCATATGATGTACATAAACACAGCCTCACATATACTTCTAAAAATTTAAAGAAGTGTGGGGCCACTCTAAAAGCTCAACAATTAACAGCATTGTCTCCTCTTCCAGAGTACCTGGGATCAACTACCAGCAACTATATGGTGGCCCATCTCCAATTCCAGGGGATAATACAGACAGACATACAGACAGTGATAAGGATGGCAGGCCTGCCTGGTCTTTCTTTCTTTCTTATCCTTTTTAACAAAATGTTTATTTATATATTTATTTATGGATTTATAATATATAAGAACACTGTAGCTGTCTTCAGACACTCCAGAAGAGGGTGTCAGATTCTGGAGAATCTAAATCCTCTTATAATCTGAATATGATGTACATAAACACAGCCTCACATATACTTCTAAATATTTAAAGATGGGTGGCGCCACTGAAAGGGCTCAACAATTAACAGCATTGTCTCCTCTTCCAGAGAACCTGGGATCAACTACCAGCAACTATTCGTGGCCCATCTCCAGTTCCCAGGGATCAGATAGACAGACAGACAGACAGACAGACAGACAGAGATATGGATGGCTGGCCTGCCTGGTCTTTCTTTCTGTCTTATCCTTTTAAAAAAATGTTTATTTATTTATTTATTTATTTATTTATTTATTTATTTATTTATTTATTTATTAGATATAAGTACACTGTACCTGTTCAGACACTCCAGAAGAGGGTGTCATATTCTTGAGAATCTAAAACTTTCTTATGGTCTGCATATGATTTACATAAACACAGCCTCACATATGCTTCTAAAAATTTAAAGAAGGGTGGGGCCACTCTAAAAGCTCAACAATTAACAGCATTGTCTCCTCTTCCAGAATACCAGGGATCGACTACCAGCAACTATATGGTGGCCCATCTCCAGTTCCAGGGGATCAGACAGACAGACATACAGACAGTGCTAAGGATGGCAGGCCTGTCTGGTCTTTCTTTCATTCTTATCCTTTTTAAAAAAATGTTTATTTATATATTTATTTATGTATTTCTTATATATAAGTACACTGTAGCTGTCTTCAGACACTCCAGAAGAGGGTGTTAGATTCTGGAGAATCTAAATCCCTCTTATGGTCTGCATATGATGTACATAAACACAGCCTCACATATACTTCTAAAAATTTAAAGATGTGTGGGGCCACTGAGAGGGCTCAACAATTAACAGCATTGTCTCCTTTTTCAGAGAACCTGGGATAAACTACCAGCACCTTATGGTGGGCCATCTCCAGTTCCAGTGGATCAGACCGACAGACAAACAGAGAGACAGAGATAAGGATGGCAGGCCTGTCTGGTCTTTCAATATTTCTTATACTTTTTAAAAAATGTTTATTTATTTATTTATTTATTTATTTATTTATTTATTTATTTATTTATGAATTTAGTAGTTATAAGTACACTGTAGCTGTTCAGACACTCCAGAAAAGGGTGTCAGATTCTGGAGAATCTAAATCCCTCTTATGGACTGCATATGATGTACATAAACACAGCCTAACATATACTTCTAAAAATTAAAAGATGTGTGGGGCCACTGAAAGGGCTCAACAATTAACAGCATTGTCTCCTCTTATAGAGAACCTGGAATCAACTACAAGCAACTATATGTTGGTCCATCTCCAGTTCCAGGGGATCAGAAAACAGACAGACAGACAGTGATAAGGATGGCAGTCTTCCTGGCCTTTCTTTCTTTCTTATCCTTTTTTTAAAAAAATGTTTGTTTATTTATTTATTTATTTATTTATTTATTTATTTATTTATTTATTTATTTATTAGATATAAGTACACTGTAGCTGTTCAGACACTCCAGAAGAGGGTGTCAGATTCTGGAGAATCTAAATCCCTCTTATGGTCTGCATATGATGTACATAAACACAGCCTCACATATATTTCTAAAAATTTAAAGAAGAGTGGGGCCACTCTAAATGCTCAACAATTAACAGCATTGTCTCCTCTTCCAGAGTACCTGGGATCAACTACCAGCAACTATATGGTGTTCCATCTCCAGTTCCAGGGATCAGACAGACAGACAGACAGACAGTGATAAGGATGGCAGGCCTGCATGGTCTTTCTTTCTTCTTATCCTTTTTTAAAAAAAATTGTTTGTTTATTTATTTATTTATTTATTTATTTATATATTTATTTATTAGATATAAGTACACTATAGCTGTACAGACACTCCAAAGGAGGGTGTCAGATTCTGGAGAATCTAAATCACTCTTATGGTCTGCATATGATGTACATAAACACAGCCTCACATATACTTCTAAAAATTTAAAGATGGGTAGTGCCACTGATAGGGCTCAAAAATTAACAGCATTGTCTCCTCTTACAGAGAACCTGGGATCAACTACCTGCAACTATATGGTGGCCCATCTCCACTCCCAGGGGATCAGACAGACAGACAAGAATAAGGATGGCAGGCCTGCATGGTCTTTCTTTCTTTCTTATCCTTTTTAAAAAATTTTTATTTATTTATGTATTTATTAGATGTAAGTACACTGTAGCTATCTTCAGACACTCCAGAAGAGGGTGTCAGATTCTGATGAATCTAAATCCCTCTTCTGGTCTGATATGATGTACATAAACACAGCCTCACATACACTTCTAAAAATTTAAAGATGGGTAGGGCCACTGAATGGGCTCAACAATTAACAGCATTGTCTCCTCTTCCAGAGATCCTGAAATCAACTACCAGCAACTTTATGGTAGCCCATCTCCAGTTCCAGGGGATCAGACGAACAGACAGACAGACAGAGATAAGGATGGCAGGCCTGCCTGGTCTTACTTTCTTTGTTATCCTTTTTAAAAAATGTTTATTTATTTATTTATTTATTTATTTATTTATTTATTTATTTATGTATTTATTATATATAAGTACACTGTAGCTGTCTTCAGACACTCCAGTAGAGGGTGTCAGATTCTGGAGAATCTAAATCCTCTTATAATCTGAATATAATGTACATAAACACAGCCTCACATATACTTCTAAATATTTAAAGAAGTGTGGGGCCACTGAAAGGGCTCAACAATTAAGAGCATTGTCTCCTCTTCCAGAGAACCTTGGATCAACTACCAGCAACTATATGGTGGCCCATCTCCAGTTCCCGGGGATCAGATAGACAGATAGACAGACAGGCAGAGATATGGATGGCAGGCCTGCCTGGTCTTTCTTTCTTTCTTATCCTTTTTAAAAAATGTTTATTTATTTATTTATTTATTTATCTATTTATTTATTAGATATAAGTACACTGTAGCTGTCTTCAGACACTCCAGAAGAGTGTGTCAGATTCTGGAGAATCTAAATCCCTCTTATGGTCTGCATATGATGTACATAAACACAGCCTCACATATACTTCTAAATATTTAAAGATGGGTAGGGCCACTGATAGGGCTCAAAAATTAACAGCATTGTCTCCTCTTCCAGAGAACCTGGGATCAACTACCAGCAACTTTATGTTAGCCCATCTCCAGTTCCAGGGGATCAGACAGACAGACAGACAGACAGAGATAAGGATGGCAGGCCTGCCTGTTCTTTCTTTCTTATCCTTTTTAAAAAATGTTTATTTATTTATTTATTTACTTATGTATTTATTATATATAAGTACACTGTAGCTGTCTTCAGACACTCCAGAAGAGGGTGTCAGATTCTGAAGAAATTAAATCCCTCTTATGGTCTGCATATGATGTACATAAACACAGCCTCACATATACTTCTAAAAATTTAAAGATGGGTGGGGCCACTGAAAGGGCTCAACAATTAACAGCACTGACTCCACTTCCAGAGAACATGGGATCAACTACCAGCAACTATTCGTGGCCCATCTCCAGTTACCAGAGATCAGATAGACAGACAGACAGACAGACAGACAGAGATATGGATGGCAGGCGTGCCAGGTCTTTCTTTCTGTCTTATCTTTTTTAAAAAATGTTTGTTTATTTATTTATTTATTTATTTATTTATTTGTTTGTTTATTTATTTATTTATGTATTTAGTAGAAATAAGTACACTCTAGCTGTTCAGACACTCCAGAAGAGGGTGTCAGATTCTGGAGAATCTAAATCCCTCTTATGGTCTGCATATGATGTACATAAACACAGCCTCACATATACTTCTAAAAATTTAAAGAAGGGTGGGGCCACTCTAAAACCTCAACAATTAATAGCATTGTCTCCTCTTCCAGAGTACCTGGGATCAACTACCAGCAATTATATGGTGGCCCATCTCCAGTTCCAGGGGATCAGACAGACAGACATAGAGACAGTGATAAGGATGGCAGGCCTGCCTGGTCTTTATTTCTTTCTTATCCTTTTTAAAAAAATGTTTATTTATATATTTATTTATGTATTTATTAGATATAAGTACACTGTAGCTGTTCAGACACTCCAGAAGAGGGTGTCAGATTCTGGAGAATCTAAATCCCTCTTATGGTCTGCATATGATGTACATAAACACAGCCTAACATATACTTCTAAAAATTATAAGATGTGTGCGGCCACTGAAAGGGCTCAACAATTAACAGCATTGTCTCCTCTTATAGAGAACCTGGGATCAACTACCAGCAACTATATGGTGGTCCATCTCCAGTTCCAGGGATCAGACAGACAGACAGACAGACAGTGATAAGGATGGCAAGCCTGCCTGGTCTTTCTTTCTTCTTTTCCTTTTTTTTAAAAAAATGTTTGTTTATTTATTTATTTATTTATTTATTTATTTATTTATTTATTAGATATAAGTACACTATAGCTGTACAGACACTCCAAAAGAGGGTGTCAGATTCTGGAGAATCTAAATCCCTCTTATGGTCTGCATATGATGTACATAAACACAGCCTCACTTATACTTCTAAAAATTTAAAGATGTGTGGGGCCACTGAGAGGGCTCAACAATTAACAGCATTGTCTCCTCTTCCAGAGAACCTGGGATCAACTACCAGCAACTATATGGTGGCCCATCTCCAGTTCCAGAGGATCAGACAGACAGACAGACAGACAGACATAGATAAGGATGGCAGGCCTGCCTGGCCTTACTTTCCTTCTTATCCTTTTTAAAAAATGATTATTTATTTATTTATTTATTTATTTATTTATTTATTAGATATAAGTACACTGTAGCTGTCTTAAGACACTCCAGAAGAGGGTGTCAGTTTCTGGAGAATCTAAATCCCTCTTATGGTCTGCATATGATGTACATAAACACAGCCTCACATATACTTCTAAATATTTAAAGATGGGTAGGGCCACTGATAGGGCTCAAAAATTAACAGCATTGTCTCCTCTTCCAGAGAACCTGGGATCAACTACCAGCAACTTTATGGTAGCCCATCTCCAGTTCTAGGGGATCAGACAGACAGACAGACAGACATAAATAAGGATGGCAGGCCTGCCTGTTCTTTCTTTCTTATCCTTTTTAAAAAATGTTTATTTATTTATTTATTTACTTATTTATTTTTTATATATAAGTACACTGTAGCTGTCTTCAGTCACTCCAGTAGATGGTGTCAGATTCTGGAGAATCTAAATCCTCTTATAATCTGAATATGATGTACATAAACACAGCCTCACATATACTTCTAAATATTTAAAGAAGTGTGGGGCCACTGAAAGGGATCAACAATTAAAAGCATTGTCTCCTCTTCCAGAGAACCTTGGATCAACTACCAGCAACTATATGGTGGCCCATCTCCAGTTCCCGGGGATCAGACAGACAGACAGACAGACAGAGATAAGGATGGCAGGCCTGCCTGGTCTTACTTTCTTTCTTATCCTTTTTCAAAAATGTTTATTTATTTATTTATTTATGTATTTATTAGATATAAGTACACTGTAGCTGTCTTCAGACACTCCAGTATAGGGTGTCAGATTCTGGAGAATCTAAATCCTCTTATAATCTGAATATGATGTACATAAACACAGCCTCACATATACTTCTAAATATTTAAAGAAGTGTGGGGCCACTGAAAGGGCTCAACAATTAACAGCATTGTCTCCTCTTCCAGAGAACCTTGGATCAACTACCAGCAACTATATGGTGGCCCATCTCCAGTTCCCGGGGATCAGATAGACAGACAGACAGACAGACAGAGATATGGATGGCAGGCCTGCCTGGTCTTTCTTTCTGTCTTATCCTTTTTGAAAAAAGTTTATTTATTTATTTATTTATTTATTTATTTATTTATTTATTTAGTAGATATAAGTACACTGTAGCTGTTCAGACACTCCAGAAGAGGGTGTCAGATTCTGGAGAATCTAAATCCCTCTTATGGTCTGCATATGATGTACATAAACACAGCCTCACATATACTTATAAAAATTATAAATAGGTGGGGTCACTGAAAGGACTCAACAATTAACAGCATTGTCTCCTCTTCCAGAGAACCTGGGATCAACTACCAGCACCTAAAAGGTGGCCCATCTCCAGTTCCAGGGGATCAGACAGACAGACATACAGACAGTGATAAGGATGGCAGGCCTGCCTGGTCTTTCTTTATTTCTTATACATTTTAAAAAATGTTTATTTATTTATTTATTTATTTATTTATTCATTTATTTATTTATGTAATTATTAGATATAAGTACACTGTAGCCATTTTCAGACACTCCAGAAGAGGGTGACAGATTCTAGAGAATCTAAATCCCTCTTATGGTCTGAATATGATGTACATAAACACAGCATCACATATACTTCTAAAAATTAAAAATGGGTGGGGACACTGAAAGGGCTCAACAATTAACAGCATTGTCTCCTCTTCCAGAGAACCTGGGATCAACTACCAGCAGCTATATGGTGGCCCATCTCAAGTTCCAGGGGATCAGACAGACAGACAGACAGACAGACAGAGATAAGGATGGCAGGCCTGCCTGGTCTTACTTTCTTTCTTATCCTTTTTAAAAAATGTTTATTTATTTATTTATTTATTTATTTATTTATTTATTATATATAAGTACACTGTAGCTGTCTTCAGACACTCCAGAAGAGGGTGTCAGATTCTCGAGAATCTAAAACCCTCTTATGGTCTGCATATGATGTACAAAAACACAGCCTCACATATACTTCTAAATATTTAAAATGGGTAGGGCCACTGATATGGCTCAACAATTAACAGCATTGTCTCCTCTTCTAGAGAACCTGGGATCAACTAACAGCAACTATATGGTGGCCCATCTCCAATTCCAAGGGATCAGACAGACTGACAGACAGACAGACTGACAGAGATAAGGATGGCAGGCCTGCCTGGTCTTTCTTTCTTTCTTATCCTTTTTAAAAAATGTTTATTTATTTATTTATATGTTTATCAGATAAAAGTACACTGTAGCCATCTTCAGACACTCCAGAAGAAGGTGTCAGATTCTGGAGAATCTAAATCCCTCTTATGGTCTGCATATGATGTACATAAACACAGCCTCACATTTACTTCTTAAAATTTAAAGGTGGAGGGGGGCCACTGAAAGGGCTCAGCAATTAACAGCATTGTCTCCTCTGACAGAGAAACTGGGATCACCTACCTGCAACTATATGGTGGCCCATCTCCACTCCCAGGGGATCAGACAGACAGACAGACAGACAAGGATAAGGATAGCAGGCCTGCCTGGTCTTTCTTTCTTTCTTATCCTTTTTAAAATTTTTTTATTTATTTATGTATTTATTGGATATAAGTACACTGTAGCTGTCTTCAGACACTCCAGAAGAGGGTGGCAGATTCTGATGAATCTAAATCCCTCTTATGGTCTGCATATGATGTACATAAACACAGCCTCACATACACTTCTAAAAATTTAAAGATGGGTAGGGCCACTGATAGGGCTCAACAATTAACAGCATTGTCTCCTCTTCTAGAGAACCTGGGATCAACTACCAGCAACTCTATGGTAGTCCATCTCCAGTTCCAGGGGATCAGACAGACAGACAGACAGACAGACAGAGATAAGGATGGCAGGCCTGCCTGGTCTTACTTTCTTTCTTATCCTTTTTAAAAAAATGTTTATTTATTTATTTATTTATTTATTTATTTATTTATTTATTAAATATGAGTACACTGTAGCTGTCTTCAGACACTTAGTAGAGGGTGTGTAATTCTGGAGAATCTAAATCCTCTTATAATCTGAATATGATGTACATAAACACAGCCTCACATATACTTCTAAATATTTAAAGAAGTGTGGGGCCACTGAAAGGGCTCAACAATTAAGAGCATTGTCTCCTCTCCCAGAGAACCTTGGATCAACTACCAGCAACTATATGGTGGCCCATCTCCAGTTCCAGGGGATCAGACAGACAGACAGACAGACAGAGATAAGGTTGGCAGGCCTGCCTGGTCTTACTTTCTTTCTTATCCTTTTTAAAAAATGTTTATTTATTTATATATTTATTTATTTATTTATTTATTTATTTATTTATTTATTTATTTATTTATTATATATAAGTACACTGTAGCTGTCTTCAGACACTCCAGAAGAGGGTGTCAGATTCTGGATAATCTAAATCCTCTTATAATCTGAATATGATGTACATAAACACAGCCTCACATATACTTCTAAATATTTAAAGAAGTGTGGGGCCACTGAAAGGGCTCAACAATTAACAGCATTGTCTCCTCTTCCAGAGAACCTTGGATCAACTACCAGCAACTATATGGTGGCCCATCTCCAGTTCCCGGGGATCAGATAGACAGACAGACAGACAGGCAGAGATATGGATGCCAGGCCTGCCTGGTCTTTCTTTCTTTCTTATCCTTTTTAAAAAATATTTACTTATTTATTTATTTATTTATCTATTTATTTATATTTTTAGTAGATATAAGTACACTGTAGCTGTTCAGACACTCCAGAAGAGGGTGTCAGATTCTGGAGAATCTAAATCCCTCTTATGGCCTGCATATGATGTACATAAACACAGCCTCACATATACTTCTAAAAATTTAAAGAAGGGTGGGGCCACTCTAAAAGCTCAACAATTAACAGCATTGTCTCCTCTTCCAGAGTACCTGGGATCAACTACCAGCAACTATATGGTGGCCCATCTCCAGTTCCAGGGGATCAGACAGACAGACATACAGACAGTGCTAAGGATGGCAGGCCTGCCTGGTCTTTCTTTCTTTCTTATCCTTTTTAAAAAATGTTTATTTATATTTTTATTTATGTATTTATTAGATATAAGTACACTGTAGCTGTCTTCAGACACTTCAGAAGAGGGTGTCAGATTCTGGAGAATCTAAATCCCTCTTATGGTCTGCATATGATGTACATAAACACAGCCTCACATATACTTCTAAAAAATTAAAGATGTGTGGGGCCACTGATAGGGCTCAACAATTAACAGCATTGTCTCCTCTTTCAGAGAACCTGGAATAAACTACCAGCACCTTATGGTGGCCCATCTCCAGTTCCAGTGGATCAGACAGACAGACAGACAGACAGACAGAGATAAGGATGTCAGGCCTGCCTGGTCTTTCTTTCTTTCTTAACCTTTTTAAAAAATATTTATTTATTTATTTATGTATTTCTTAGATATGAGTACACTGTAGCTTTCTTTAGACACTCCAGAGGAGGGTGTCAGATTCTGGAGAATGTAAATCCCTCTTATGGTATGCATATGATGTACATAAACACAGCCTCACATTTACTTCTAAAAATTTAAAGATGTGTGGGGCCAATGAAAGGGATCAACAATTAACAGCATTGTCTCCTCTTATAGAGAACCTGGGATCAACTACCAGCAAATATATGGTGGTCCATCTCCAGTTCCAGGGGTTCAGACAGACAGACAGACATACAGACAGATAGAGTTAAGGATGGCAGGCCTACCTGGTCTTTCATTCTTTCTTATCCTTTTTAAAAAATGTTTATTAATTTAAGTATGTATTTTTTTCGTAGATTTAAGTACACTGTAGCTGTCTTCAAACAATCCCGAAGAGGGTGTCAGATTCTGGAGAATCTATATCCCTCTTATGGTCTGCATATGATGTACATGAACACAGCCTCACATATACTTCTAAAAATTTAAAGATGGGTGGGCCCACTAAAAGGGCTCAACAATTAACACCATTGTCTCCTCTTCCAGACAACGTGGGATCAACTACCAGCAACTATATGGTGGCCCATCTCAAGTTGCAGGGGATCAGACAGACAGATAGACAGACAGAGATAAGAATGGCAGGCCTGCCTAATTTTTCTTTCTTTCTTATCCTTTTTAAAAATGTTTATTTATTTATTTATTCATTTATTTATTTATTTATTTATTAATTTATTAGATATAAGTACACTGTGCTGTCTTCAGACTCTCCAGAAGAGGGTGTCAAATTCTGGAGAATCTATATCCCTCTTATGGTCTGCATATGATGTACATAAACACAGCCTCACATATACTTCTAAAAATTTAAAGATGGGTGGGGCCACTGAATGGGCTCAACAATTAACAGCATTGTCTCCTCTTCCAGAGGACCTGGGATCAACTACCAGCAACTATATTGTGGCCCATCTCCAGTTCCAGGGGATAAGACAGACATACAGACAGACAGACAGACAAGGATTGCAGGCCTGCCTGGTTTTTCTTTCTTCTCTTATACATTTTAAAAATGTTTATTTATTTATATATGTATTTATTAGATATAAGTACACTGTAGCTATCTTCAGACACTTCAGAAGTGGGTGTCATATTCTGGAGAATCTAAATCCCTCTTATGGTCTGTATATGATGTACATAAACACAGCCTCACATATACTTCTAAAAATTTAAAGATGTGTGGGTCCACTGAAACGGCTCAATAATTAACAGCATTGTCTCCTCTACCAGAGAACCTGGGATCAACTATCAGCACCTATATGGTGGCCCATCTCCAGTTCCAGGGGATCAGACAGACAGACAGACAGACAAGGATTGCAGGCCTGCCTGGTTTTACTTTCTTTCTTATCCTTTTTAAAAAATGTTTATTTATTTATTTATTCATTTATTCATTTATTTATTTATGTATTTATTATATATAAGTACACTGTAGCTGTCTTCAGACACTCCAGTAGAGGGTGTCAGATTCTGGAGAATCTAAATCCTCTTATAATCTGAATATGATGTACATAAACACAGCCTCATATATACTTCTAAATATTTAAAGAAGTGTGGGGCCACTGAAAGTGCTCAACATTTAACAGCATTGTCTCATCTTCCAGAGAACCTTGGATCAACTACTAGCAACTATATGGTGGCCCATCTCCAGTTCCCGGGGATCAGATAGACAGACAAACAGACAGACAGTGTTATGGATGGCAGGCCTGCCTGGTCTTTCTTTCTTTCTTATCCTTTTTAAAAAATGTTTATTTATTTATTTATTTATTTATTTATTTATCTATTTATTTATTAGATATAAGTACACTGTAGCTGTCTTCAGACACTCCAGGAGAGGGTGTCAGATTCTGGAGAATCTAAATCCCTCTTATGGTCTGCATGTGATGTACATAAACACAGCCTCACATATACTTCTAAATATTTAAAGATGGGTGGCACCATTGAAAGGGCTCAACAATTAACAGCATTGTCTCTTCTTCTAGAGAACCAGGGATCAACTACCAGCAACTATTCGTGGGCCATCTCCAGTTCCCAGGTATCAGATTGACAGACAGACAGACAGACAGAGATATGGATGGCAGGCCTGCCTGGTTTTTCTTTCTTCTTATCCTTTTAAAAATGTTTATTTATTTATTTATTTATATATTTATTTATTTATTTATTTATTAGATATAAGTACACTGTAGCTGTTCAGACACTCCAGAAGAGGGTGTCAGATTCTGGAGAATCTAAATCCCTCTTATGGTCTGCATATGATGTACATAAAGACAGCCTCACATATACTTCTAAAAATTTAAAGAAGTGTGGGTCCACTCTAAAAGCTCAACAATTAACAGCATTGTCTCCTCTTCCAGAGTACCTGGGATCAACTACCAGCAACTATATGGTGGCCCATTTCCAGTTCCAGTGGATCAGACAGACAGACATACAGACAGTGATAAGGATGGCAGGCCTGCCTGGTCTTTCTTTCTTTATTATCCTTTTTAAAAAAATGTTTATTTATATATTTATTTATGTATTTATTAGATATAAGTACACTGTAGCTGTCTTCAGACACTCTAGAAGAGGGTGTCATCTAATGGAGATTCTAAATCCCTCTTATGGTCTGCATATGATGTTCATAAACACAGCCTCACATATACTTGTAAAAATTTAAAGATGTGTGGGCCCACTGAAAGGGCTCAACAATTAACACCATTGTCTCCTCTTCCAGAAAACGTGGGATCAAATACCAGCAACTATATGGTGGCCCATCTCAAGTTGCAGGGGATGAGACAGACAGACAGACAGACAGAGATAAGAATGGCAGGACTGCCTGATTTTTCTTTCTTTCTTATCCTTTTAAAAAATGTTTATTTATTTATTTATTCATTTATTTATTTATTTATTTATTTATTTATTTATTTATTTATTATATATAAGTACACAGTAGCTGTCTTCAGACGCTCCAGAAGAGGGTGTCAGATTCTGGAGAATATAAATCCCTCTTATGGTCTGCATATGATGGACATAAACACAGATTCACATACACTTCTTAAAATTTAAGATGGGTGGGGCCACTGAAAGGGCTCAGCAATTAACAGCATTGTCTCTTCTTCCAGAGAACCTGGGATCAACTACCAGCAACTATATGGTGGCCCATCTCCAGTTCCAGGGGATCAGACAGACAGACAGACAGTCAGACAGACAGAGATAAGGAGGGCAGGCCTGCCTGGTCTTTCTTTCTTTCTTATCCTTTTAAAATAATGTTTATTTATTTATTTATTTATTTATTTATTTATGTATTTATTAGATATAAGTACACTGTAGTTGTCTTCAGACACTCCAGAAGAGGGTGTCAAATTCTGGCGAATCTAAATCCCTCTTATGATCTGCATATGATGTACATAAACACAGCCTCACATATACTTCTAAAAATTTAAAGATGTGTGGGGTCACTGAGAAGGCTCAACAATTAACAGCATTGTCTCCTCTTTCAGAGAACCTGGGATAAACTACCAGCACCTTATGGTGGCCCATCTCCAGTTCCAGTGGATCAGACAGACAGACAGACAGAGAGACAGAGATAAGGATGGAGGCCTGCCTGGTCTTTCTTTCTTTCTTATACTTAATAAAAATATATATTTATTTATTTATTTATTTATTTATTTATTTATTTATTTATTTATTTATTTGATATGAGTACACTGTAGCTGTCTTCAGACACTCTAGAATAGGGTGTCATCTTCTGGAGAATCTAAATCCCTCTTATGGTCTGCATATGATGTACATAAACACAGCCTCAAATATAATTCTAAAAATTAAAAGATGGTTGGGCCCACTGAAAGGGCTCAACAATTAACACCATTGTTTCTTCTTCCAGAGAACGTGGGATCAACTACCAGCAACTATATGGTGGCCCATCTCAAGTTCCAGGGGATAAGACAGACAGACAGACAGACAGACAGAGATAAGGATGGCAGGCCTGCCTGATTTTTCTTTCTTTCTTATCCTTTTTAAAAAATGTTTATTTATTTATTTATTCATTTATTTATTTATTTATTTATGTATTTATTAGATATAAGTACACTGTAGCTGTCTTCAGACTCTCCAGAAGAGGGTGTCAGATTCTGGAGAATCTATATCCCTCTTATGGTCCGCATATGATGTACATGAACACAGCCTCACATATACTTCTAAAAATTTAAAGATGGGTGGGCCCACTGAAAGGGCTCAACAATTAACAGCACTGTCTCCTCTTCCAGAGAACCTGGGATCAACTACCAGCAACTATATGGTGGCCCATCTCCAGTTCCAGGGTATCTGACAGATAGACAGACAGACAGACAGACAGACAAGGTGGCAGGCGTGCCTGGTCTTTCTTTCTTTCTTATCCTTTTTAAAAAATGTTTATTTATTTATTTATGTATTTATTAGATATAAGTACACTGTAGCTGTCTTCAGACACTCTAGAAGAGGGTGTCATATTCTGGAGAATCTAAATCCCTCTTATGGTCTGCATATGATGTTCATAAACACAGCCTCACATATACTTCTAAAAATTTAAAGATGGGTGGGCCTACTGAAAGGGCACAATAATTAACACCATTGTCTCCTCTTCCAGAGAACGTGGGATCAAATACCAGCAACTATATTGTGGCCCATCTCAAGTTGCAGGGGATCAGACAGACAGACAGACAGACAGAGATGAGGATGGCAGGCCTGCCTGATTTTTCTTTCTTTCTTATCCTTTTTAAAAATGTTTATTTATTTATTTATTTATTTATTTATGTATTTATTAGATATAAGTACACTGTAGCTATCTTCAGACTCTCCAGAAGAGGGTGTCAGATTCTGGAGAATCTATATCCCTCTTATGGTCTGCATATGATGTACATAAACACAGCCTCACATATACTTCTAAAAATTTAAAGATAGTTGGGGCCACTGAAAGGGCTCAACAATTAACAGCATTGTCTCCTCTTCCAGAGGACCTGGGATCAACTACCAGCAACTAAATTGTGGCCCAATTCCAGTTCCAGGGGATCAGACAGACATACATACAGACAGACAGACAAGGATTGCAGGCCTGCCTTGTTTTTCTTTCTTTCTTATACATTTTAAAAAGGTTTATTTATTTATATATGTATTTATTAGATATAAGTACACTGTAGCTGTCTTCAGGCACTTCAGAAGAGGGTGTCATATTCTGGAGAATCTAAATCCCTCTTATGGTCTGCATATGATGTACATAAACACAGCCTCACATATACTTCTAAAAATTTAAAGATGTGTGGGGAAACTGAAACGGCTCAACAATTAACAGCATTGTCTCCTCTACCAGAGAACCTGGGATCAACTAGCAGAAACTATATGGTGGCCCATCTCCAGTTCCAGGGGATCAGACAGACAGACAGACAGACAGAGATAAGGATGGCAGGCCTGCCTGGTCTTACATTCTTTCTTATCCTTTTACAAAAATGTTTATTTATTTATTTATTTATTTATTTATTTATTTATTTATTTATTATATATAAGTAAACTGTAGCTGTCTTCAGACACTCCAGAAGAGGATGTCAGATTCTGGAGAATATAAATCCCTCTTATGATCTGCATATGATGTACATAAACACAGCCTCACATATACTTATAAAAATTATAAATAGGTGGGGTCACTGAAAGGGCTCAGCAATTAACAGCATTGTCTCTTCTTCCAGAGAACCTGGGATCAACTACCAGCAATTATATGGTGGCCCATCTCCAGTTCCAGGGGATCAGACAGACAGACAGACAGACAGAGATAAGGAGGGCAGGCCTGCCTGGTCTTTCTTTCTTTCTTATCCTTTTAAAATAATGTTTGTTTATTTATTTATTTATTTATTTATTTATTTATTTATTTATTTATTTATTTATGTATTTATTAGATATAAGTACACTGTAGTTGTCTTCAGACACTCCAGAAGAGGGTGTCAAATTCTGGAGAATCTAAATCCCTCTTATGGTCTGCATATGATGTACATAATCACAGCCTAACATATACTTCTAAAAATTTAAAGATAGGTGGAGCCACTGAAAGGGCTCAACAATTAACAGCATTGTCTCCTCTTCCAGAGAACCTGGGATCAACTAACGGCAACTATATGGTGGCCCATCTCCAGTTCCAAGGGATCAGACAGACAGACAGACAGACTGACAGAGATAAGGATGGAGGCCTGCCTGGTCTTTCTTTCTTTCTTATACTTTTTAAAAAATATTTATTTATTTATTTATTTATTTATTTATTTATTTATTTATTTATTTATTAGATATAAGTACACTGTAGCTGTCTTCAGACACTCTAGAAGAGGGTGTCATCTTCTGGAGAATCTAAATCCCACTTATGGTCTGCATATGATGTACATAAACACAGCCTCACATATACTTTTAGAAATTAAAAGATGGGTTGGCCCACTGAAAGGGCTCAACAATTAACAGCATTGTCTCTTCTTCCAGAGAACGTGGGATCAACTACAAGCAACTATATGGTGGCCCATCTCAAGTTCCAGGGGATAAGACAGACAGACAGACTGACAGAGATAAGGATGGCAGGCCTGCCTGGTCTTTCTTTCTTTCTTATCCTTTTTAAAAAATGTTTATTTATTTATGTATTTATTAGATATAAGTACACTGTAGCTGTCTTCAGACACTCCAGAAGAGGGTGTCAGATTCTGGAGAATCTAAATCCCTCTTATGGTCTGCATATGATGTACATAAACACAGCCTCACATATACTTCTAAAAATTTAAAGATGTGTGGGGCCACTGAAAGGGCTCAACATTTAACAGCATTGTCTCCTCTTCCAGAGAACCTGGGATCAACTACTAGCAACTATATGGTGGTCCATTTCCAGTTCCAGGGGATCAGGCAGACAAAGAGACAGACAGACAAGGGTGGTAGGCCTCCCTGGTTTTTCTTTCTTTCTGATCCTTTTTAAAAAATGTTTATGTATTTATTTATGTATTTATTCGATATAAGTACACTGTAGCTGTCTTCAGACACTCTAGAAGAGGGTGTCATATTCTGGAGAATCTAAATCCCTCTTATGGTCGGCATAAGATGGACATAAACACAGATTCACATACACTTCTAAAAATTTAAGATGGGTGGGGCCACTGAAAGGGCTCAACAATTAACAGCATTGTCTCTTCTTCCAGAGAACCTGGGATCAACTACCAGCAACTATATGGTGGCCCATCTCCAGTTCCAGGGGATCAGACAGACAAACAGACAGACAGACAGACAGAGATAAGAACGGCAGGCCTGCCTGGTCTTTCTTTCTTTCTTATCCTTTTAAAATAATGTTTGTTTATTTATTTATTTATTTATTTATTTATTAGATATAAGTACACTGTAGTTGTCTTCAGACACTCCAGAAGAGGGTGTCAAATTCTGGAGGATCTAAATCACTCTTATGGTCTGCATATGATGTACATAAACAGAGCCTAACATATACTTCTAAAAATTTAAGATAGGTGGAGCCACTGAAAGGGCTCAACAATTAACAGCATTGTCTCCTCTTCCAGAGAACCTGGGATCAACTAACAGCAACTATATGGTGGCCCATCTCCAGTTCCAAGGGATCAGACAGACAGACAGACAGACAGACAGACAGAGATAAGGATGGAGGCCTGCCTGGTCTTTCTTTCTTTCTTATACTTTTAAAAAAATATTTATTTAATCATTTATTTATTTATTTATTTATTTATTTATTTATTTATTTATTTATGTATTTATTAGATATAAGTACACTGTAGCTGTCTTCAGACACTCTAGAAGAGGGTGTCATCTTCTGGAGAATCTAAATCCCTCTTATGGTCTGCATATGATGTACATAAACACAGCCTCACATATACTTCTAAAAATTAAAAGATGGGTGGGCCCACTGAAAGAGCTCAACAATTAACACCATTGTCTCTTCTTCCAGAGAACGTGGGATCAACTACCAGCAACTATATGGTGGCCCATCTCAAGTTCCAGGGGATAAGACAGACAGACAGACAGACAGAGATAAGGATGGCAGGCCTGCCTGATTTTTCTTTCTTTCTTATCCTTTTTAAAAAATGTTTATTTATTTATTTATTCATTCATTCATTTATTTATTTATTTATGTATTTATTAGATATAAGTACACTGTAGCTGTCTTCAGACTCTCCAGAAGAGGGTGTCAGATTCTGGAGAATCTATATCCCTCTTATGGTCTGCATATGATGTACATGAACACAGCCTCACATATACTTCTAAAAATTTAAAGATGTGTGGGGCCACTGAAAGGGCTCAACAATTCACAGCATTGTCTCCTCTTCCAGAGAACCTGGGATCAACTACCAGCAACTATATGGTGGCCCATCTCCAGTTCCAGGGGATCTGACAGATAGACAGACAGACAGACAGACAGACAAGGTGGCAGGGCTGCCTGGTCTTTCTTTCTTTCTTATACTTTTTAAAAATGTTTATTTATTTATTTATTTATTTATTTATTTATGTATTTATTAGATATAAGTACACTGTAGCTATCTTCAGACTCTCCAGAAGAGGGTGTCAGATTCTGGAGAATCTATATCCCTCTTATGGTCTGCATATGATGTACATAAACACAGCCTCACATATACTTCTAAAAATTTAAAGATGTGTGGGGCCACTGAAAGGGCTCAACAATTAACAGCATTGTCTCCTCTTCCAGAGGACCTGGGATCAACTACCAGCAACTATATTTTGGCCAAATTCCAGTTCCAGGGATCAGACACATACATACAGACAGACAGACAAGGATTGCAGGCCTGCCTGGTTTTTCTTTTTTTCTTATACATTTTAAAAATGTTTATTTATTTATATATGTATTTATTAGATATAAGTACACTGTAGCTGTCTTCAGGCACTTTAGAAGAGGGTGTCATATTCTGGAGAATCTAAATCCCTCTTATGGTCTGCATATGATGTACATAAACACAGCCTCACATATACTTCTAAAAATTTAAAGATGTGTGGGGCCACTGAAACGGCTCAACAATTAACAGCATTGTCTCCTCTACCAGAGAACCTGGGATCAACTAGCAGCAACTATATGGTGGCCCATCTCAAGTTCCAGGGGATCAGACAGACAGACAGACAGACAGACAAGGATTGCAGGCCTGCCTGGTTTTACTTTCTTTCTTATCCTTTTTAAAAATGTTTATTTATTTATTTATTTATTTATTTATTTATTTATTTATTATATATAAGTACACTCTAGCTGTCTTCAGACACTCCAGAAGAGGGTGTCAGATTCTGGAGAATCTAAATCCCTCTTATGGTCTGCATATGATGTACATAAACACAGCCTCACATATACTTCTAAAAATTTAAAGATGTGTGGGGCCACTGAAGGGGCTCAAAAATTAACAGCATTGTCTCCTCTACCAGAGAACCTGGGATCAACTACCAGCAACTATATGGTGGCCCATCTCCAGTTCCAGGGGATCAGGCAGACAAAGAGACAGACAGACAAGGGTGGCAGGCCTCCCTGGTTTTTCTTTCTTTCTTATCCTTTTTAAAAAATGTTTATTTATTTATTTATGTATTTATTAGATATAAATTCACTGTAGCTGTCTTCAGACACTCCAGAAGAGGGTGTCAGATTCTGGAGAATATAAATCCCTCTTATGGTCTGCATATGATGGACATAAACACAGATTCACATACACTTCTAAAAATTTAAGATGGGTGGGGCCACTGAAAGGGCTCACAATTAACAGCATTGTCTCTTCTTCCAGAGAACCTGGGATCAACTACGAGCAACTATATGGTGGCCCATCTCCAGTTCCAGGGGATCAGACAGACAGACAGATAGACAGACAGAGATAAGGATGGCAGGCCTGCCTGTTCTTTCTTTCTTTCTTATCCTTTTAAAATAATTTTTGTTTATTTATTTATTTATATATTTATTTATTTATTTATTTATTAGATATAAGTACACTGTAGTTGTCTTCAGACACTCCAGAAGAGGGTGTCAAATTCTGGAGAATCTAAATCCCTCTTATGGTCTGCATATGATGTACATAAACACAGCCTAAAATATACTTCTAAAAATTTAAAGATAGGTGGAGCCACTGAAAGGGCTCAACAATTAACAGCAATGTCTCCTCCTCCAGAGAACCTGGGATCAACTAACAGAAACTATATGGTGGCCCATCTCCAGTTCCAAGGGATCAGAGAGACAGACAGACAGACTGACAGAGATAAGGATGGAGGCCTGCCTGGTCATTCTTTCTTTCTTATACTTTTAAAAAAATATTTATTTATTTATTTATTTATTTATTTATTTATTTATTTATTTATGTATTTATTAGATATAAGTACACTGTAGCTGTCTTCAGACACTCTAGAAGAGGGTGTCATCTTCTGGAGAATCTAAATCCCTCTTATGGTCTGCATATGATGTACATAAACAGAGCCTCACATATACTTCTAAAAATTTAAAGATGGGTGGGGCCACTGAAAGGGCTCAACAATTAACAGCATTGTCTCCTCTTCCAGAGGACCTGGGATCAACTACCAGCAACTATATTGTGGCCCAATTCCAGTTCCAGGGGATCAGAGAGACATACATAGAGACAGACAGACAAGGATTGCAGGCCTGCCTGGTTTTTCTTTCTTTCTTATACATTTTAAAAATGTTTATTTATTTATATATGTATTTATTAGATATAAGTACACTGTAGCTGTCTTCAGGCACTTCAGAAGAGGGTGTCATATTCTGGAGAATCTAAATCCCTCTTATGGTCTGCATATGATGTACATAAACACAGCCACACATATACTTCTAAAAATTTAAAGATGTGTGGGGCCACTGAAACGGCTCAACAATTAACAGCATTGTCTCCTATACCAGAGAACCTGGATCAACTAGCAGCAACTATATGGTGGCCCATCTCCAGTTCCAGGGGATCAGACAGACAGACAGACAGACAGACAAGTATTGCAGGCCTGCCTGTTTTTACTTTCTTTCTTATCCTTTTAAAAAATGTTTATTTATTTATTTATTTATTTATTTATTTATTATATAAAAGTACACTGTAGCTGTCTTCAGACACTCCAGAAGAGGGTGTCAGATTCTAGAGAATCTAAATCCCTCTTATGGTCTGAATATGATGTACATAAACACAGCCTCACATATACTTCTAAAAATTATAAATAGGTGGGGCCACTGAAAGGACTCAACAATTAACAGCATTGTCTCCTCTTCCAGAGAACCTGGGATCAACTACCAGCACCTAAAAGGTGGCCCATCTCCAGTTCCACGGGATCAGGCAGACAAAGAGACAGACAGACAAGGGTGGCAGGCCTCCCTGGTTTTTCTTTCTTTCTTATCCTTTTTAAAAAATGTTTATTTATTTATTTATGTATTTATTAGATATAAGTACACTGTAGTTGTCTTCAGACACTCTAGAAGAGGGTGTCAGATTCTGGAGAATATAAATCCCTCTTATGGTCTGCATATGATGGACATAAACACAGATTCACATACACTTCTAAAAATTTAAGATGGGTGGGGCCACTGAAAGGGCTCACAATTAACAGCATTGTCTCTTCTTCCAGAGAACCTGGGATCAACTACCAGCAACTATATGGTGGCCCATCTCCAGTTCCAGGGGTTCAGACAGACAGACAGACAGACAGACAGAGATAAGGATGGCAGGCCTGCCTGGTCTTTCTTTATTTCTTTTCGTTTTAAAATAATGTTTATTTATTTATTTATTTATTTATTTATTTATTTATTAGATATAAGTACACTGTAGTTGTCTTCAGACACTCCAGAAGAGGGTGTCAAATTCTGGAGAATCTAAATCCCTCTTATGGTCTGCATATGATGTACATAAACACAGCCTAAAATATACTTCTAAAAATTTAAAGATAGGTGGAGCCACTGAAAGGGCACAACAATTAACAGCAATGTCTCCTCTTCCAGAGAACCTGGGATCAACTAACAGAAACTATATGGTGGCCCATCTCCAGTTCCAAGGGTTCAGAGAGACAGACAGACAGACTGACAGAGATAAGGATGGAGGCCTGCCTGGTCATTCTTTCTTTCTTATACTTTAAAAAAAATATTTATTTATTCATTTATTTATTTATGTATTTATTAGATATAAGTACACTGTAGCTGTGTTCAGACACTCTAGAAGAGGGTGTCATCTTCTGGAGAATCTAAATCCCTCTTATGGTCTGCATGTGATGTACATAAACAGAGCCTCACATATACTTCTAAAAATTTAAAGATGGGTGGGGCCACTGAAAGGGCTCAACAATTAACAGCATTGTCTCTTCTTCCAGAGAACATGGGATCAACTACCATCAACTTTATGGTGGCCCATCTCCAGTTCCAGGGGATCAGACAGACAGACAGACAGAGATAAGGAGGGCAGGCCTGCCTGGTCTTTCTTTCTTTCTTATCCTTTTAAAATAATGTTTATTTATTTATTTATTTATTTATTTATTTATTTATTAGATATAAGTACACTGTAGTTGTCTTCAGACACTCCAGAAGAGGGTGTCAGATCCTGGAGAATCTAAATCCCTCTTATGGTCTGCATATGATGTACATAAACACAGCCTAACTTATACTTCTAAAAATTTAAAGATGGGTGGGCCCATTGAAAGGGCTCAACAATTAACAGCATTGTCTCCTCTTTCAGAGAACCTGGGATAAACTACCAGCACCTTATGGTGGCCCATCTCCAGTTCCAAGGGATCAGACAGACAGACAGACAGACAGACTGACAGAGATAAGGATGGAGGCCTGCCTGGTCTTTCTTTCTTTCTTATACTTTTAAGAAATGTTTATTAATTTAAGTATGTATTTATTAGATTTAAGTACAAGGTAGCTGTCTTCAGACACTCTAAAAGAGGGTGTCATCTTCTGGAGAATCTAAATCCCTCTTATGGTCTGCATATGATGTACATAAACACAGCCTCACATATATTTCTAAAAATTTAAAGATGGGTGGGCCCACTGAAAGGGCTCAACAATTAACAGCATTGTCTCCTCTTCCAGAGAACCTGGGATCAACTACCAGCAACTATATGGTGGCCCATCTACAGTTCCAGGGGATCAGACACACAGAGAGACAGACAGACACTGTAGGACCCAGAATATGGCAAGAAACCCTGAGAAAGGTGGAAAATTAATAATACACTCTGTAGTACCCAGAATATGGCAAGAAACCCTCATAAAAGTAGAAAATTAAAAACTCACACTTAAGGACCTCAAATATGGCAAGAAAACCTGAAAAATGTGGAAAATGAGAATAATCACAGTGTAGGAACCAGAATTCCGAAAATACTTGAAAAATGTCGTAAATGAGAAAATCACATTTTAGGACCCAGAATATGGGGAGAAACCCTGAGAAACGTGGAAAATTAAAAATACACTCTGTAGCACTGAGAATATGGCAAGAAACCCTCAACAAAGTAGAAAATTAAAAACTCACACTGAAGGATCCCGAATATGGCGCGAAAACATGAAAAAGGTAGAAAATGAGAATAATCACACTGTATTACCCAGAATTACAAAAACATGAAAAACATCGAAAATGAGAAAATCACACTTGTAGGACCCAAAATACGGAAAAACTTGAAAAACGTGGAAAATGAGAAAATCACACTGGAGAAACCAGAATATGCCGAACAACCATGAAAAACCTGAAAATTAAAAATTCACACTATTGGACACAGAATATGGTGAGAAACCATGAAAAGACTGGACAATTAAAAATTCACACTTCATTACCCAGATATGGAGAGAAATACTGAAAACCGTGGGAAAAAATTCACACTGAAGGACCTGGAATACGGCAAGAGACCCTGAAAAAACATGGAAATGAGAAAATCACACAGTACGACCCAGAATATGACGAAAAATCCTGAAAAAGATAAAATATTAAAATATCACACGGAAGGACCCGGAATATGGCGAAAAACCTGAAAAACGAGGAAGATAAAAAACTCACACTGAAGGACACCGAATATGGCGAGAAAACCTGAAAAAAGTAGAAAATTAAAAATTCACACTGAAAGACCCCGAATATGGTTTGAAAACCTGAAAAAGGTGGAAAATGAGAATAATCACACTGTAGGACCCAGATTATGCCCAGAAACCCTGAAAACGTGTAAAATTAAAAAAACATGCTGTAGGACCCAGAATATGGCGAGAAAACCTGAAAAAAGTAGAAAATTAAAAATTCACACTGAAGGACCCCGAATATGGTGAGAAAACCTGAAAAAGGTGGAAAATGAGAATAATCACACTGTAGGACCCAGAATTACGAAAAAACTTGAAAAACGTCCAAAATAATAAAATCACACTGCAGGACCCAGAATATGCCGAGAAACATTGAAAAACATGAAAATTAAAAATTGACACTGTCAGACACAGAATAAGGGAGAAACCATGAAAAAAGTGGAAAATTAAATATTCACACTGCATTACCCAGAATATGGCGAGAAATACTAAAAAACGTGGAAAATTAAAAATTCACACTGAAGGACATGGAATATGGCAAGAAAACCTGAAAAAGTGGAAATGAGAAAATCACACTGTAGGACCCAGAATATGAGAAAAAATCTGAAAAAGGTGGAAAATTAAAAATTCACACTGAAGGATCCGGAATATGGTGAAAAAACCTGAAAAACGAGGAAAATTAAAAACTCACACTGAAGGACCCAGAATATGGCGAGAAACCCTGAAAGAGTAGAAATTTAAAAACTCACACTGAAGGACCCCAAATATGGCGAGAAAACCTGAAAAATGGGGAAAATGAAAATAATCACATTGAGGGACCCAGAATTGGGAAAAAACTTGAAAAACCTCAAAAATGAGAAAATCACACTGCAGGACCCAGAATATGCCTAGTTTCCCTGAAAACCTGGAAAATTAAAAATACAAGCTGTAGGACCAAGAATATGGAGAGAAGCCCTGAAAAAGTAGAAAATTAAAAACTCACACTGAAGGACCCCAAATATGTCGAGAAAACCTGAAAAATTTGGAAAATGAGAAAGTCACACTGTAAGACCCAGAATATGACGAAAAAACCTGAAAAATGTGGGAAATTAAAAATTCACACAGAAGGACCTGGAATATGTCAAGAAAACCTGAAAAATTGGAAATGAGAAAATCACCCTGTAGGACCCAGAATATGACGAAAAAACCTGAAAAACGTGGAAAAATAAAAATTCACACTGAAGGACCCAGAATATGGTGAGAATACCTGAAAAACGAGGAAAATTAAAAACTCACACTGAATGACCCAGAATACGGCGAGAAACCATGAAAGAGTAGAAAATTAAAAATTCACACTGACGGACCCCAAATATGGCGAAAAAACCTGAAAAATGAGGAAAATGAGAAAATCACATTGTAAGACCCAGAATATGACGAAAAAACCTGAATAATGTGGAAAATAAAAAATTCACAGTGAAGGACACGGAATATGGCGAGAATACCTGAAAAACGAGGAAAATTAAAAACTCATACTGAAGGACACAGAATATGGCGAGAAACCTTGAAAAAAGTAGAAAATTAAAAATTCACACTGAAAGACCCCAAATATGTCGAGAAAACCTGATAAAGGTGGAAAATGAGAATAATCACACTGTAGGACCCAGAATTGCCAAAAAACTTGAAAAACCATAAAAATGAGAAAATCACACTGCAGGACACAGAATATGCCGAAAAAACCCTGAAAACGTGGAAAATTAAAAATTAACACTGAAGGACCTGGAATATGGCAAGAAAACCTGAAAAACGTGGAAATGAGAAAAATCACAGTGTAGGACCCAGAATATGAAGAAAAAACCTGTAAAACTTGAAAAATTAATAATTCACACTGAAGAACCCAGAATATTGTGAGAAAATCTGAAAAACGTCGAAAATGAAAAATACACACTGTAGGACCCAGAACATGGCAAGAAACCCTGAAAGAGTAGAAAATTAAAAACTCACACTGAAGGACCCCAAATATGGCAAGAAACCCTGAAAAAAGTAGAAAATTACAAACTGACACTGAAGAACCCCAATTATGGCGAGAAAACATGAAAAAGGTGGAAAATGAGAAAATCACACTGTAGGACCCAGAATTACGAAAAAACTTGAAAATATCGAAAATGAGAAAATCACACTGTAGGACCCAGAATATGCCAAGAAACCCTGAAAACGTGAAAAATTAAAAATACAACGTTTAGGACCCAGAATACGGCGAGAAACCCTGAAAAACTTAGAAAATTACAAACTCACACTGAAGGACCCGAAAAATGGCTAGAAAGGCTGAAAAAGGTGGAAAATGAGAAAATCACACTGTAGGACCCAGAATTACGAAAAAACTTGAAAAATGTGGAAAATGAGAAAATCACACTGTAGGACCCAGAATATGCCGAGAAACGCTGAAAAAAGTGAAACATTAAATATTCACACTGTCGGACCAAGAATATTACCAAAAAAAAAACCTTAAAAACGTGGAAAATTAAAAATTTACACTGTGGGACCCAGAATATGGCGAGAAACACTGAAAAATGTGGAAAATTAAATTCACACTGTAGGAACCAGAATATGCCGAGAAAACCTGAAAAAGTTTGAAAATGAAAAAATCACACTGTGGGACTGAGAATATGATGAAAAAAAAAACTTAAAAACATGGAAAATTAAAAACTCCCACTGAAAAACCTAGAATATGGCAAGAAACCCTGAAAAAGGTGGAAAATGAGAAATTCACACTGTAGGACCCAGAATATGATGATAAACACTGAAAAATATTGAAAAATAAAAATTCACACTATAGGACCAGAATATGGAAAAAAACCTTGAAAAACGTGGAAAATTAAAAATTCACACTGCAGGACCCAGAATATGCTGAGAAAACCTGAAAAAGGTGGAAAATGAGAAAATCACACTGTAGGACGGAGAATTGGGGAAAAAAACTTGAAAAAAGTCAAAAATTGGAAAATCGCACAGTAGGAGCCAGAATATGCCAGAAACCCTGAAAACGTGGAAAATTAAAAATACACGCTGTAGGATTCAGAATATGGCAATAAACCCTGAAAGAAGTAGAAAATTAAAAACTCACACTGAAGGACCCGGAATATGGCGAGAAAACCTGAAAAATGTGGAAAATGAGAAAATCAACCTGTAGGACATAGAAATGCGAAAAAACTTTAAAAAAGTGGAAAATGAGAAAATCACATTGTAGGACCCAGAATATGCCAAGAAACCCTGAAAAACGAGAAAAAATAAAAATATGCTTTTTGGAGCCAGAATATTGCAAGAAACACAGTAAAAAGTAGAAAATTAAAAACTCACACTGAAAGACACCGAATATGGCAAAAAACCTGAAAAAGGTGGAAAATGAGTATAATCACACGGTAGGACACAGAATAGCGATAAAACTTGAAAAACGTACCCAGAATATGGCGAGAAATACTGAAAACGTGGAAAATTAAAAATTCAGACTGAAGGACCTGGAATATGGCAATAAAACCTGAAAAACGAGGAAATGGGAAAATCACACTGTAGGAGCCAGAATATGCCGAGAAACCTTGAAAAACGTGGAAAATTAAAAATACACTCTGTAGGACCCAGAATATGGCGAGAAACCCTGAAAAAAGTAGAAAATTAAAAACTCACATTGAAGGACCCCGAATATGGCGAGAAAACCTGAAAAAGGTGGAAAATGAGAAAATCACACTGTAGGACCCATAATATTACAAAAAACTTGAAAGAAGTGGAAAATTAAAAATTCACAGTGAAGGACCCAGAATATGGCGAGAAAACCTGAAAAACGAGGAAAATTCAAAATTCACACTGTAGGACCCAGAATATGGCTAGAAAACCTGAAAAAGTTGGAAAATGAGAATAATCACACTGTAGGACCAAGATATGTGAAAAAACTTGAAAAATTTCAAAATTGAGAAAATCACACTGTAGGACCCAGAATATGCTGAGAAAAACTGAAAAACGTGGAAAATTAAAAATACACGCTGTAGGACCCATAATATGTCGAGAAACCCTGAAAAATTAGAAATGTAAAAACTCACACTGAAGGACCCCAAATATGGCAAGAAAACATGAAAAAGGTGAAAAAAGAGAAAATCACACTGTAGGACCCAGAAATATGAAAAAAATTGAAAAATGTGGAAAATGAGAAAATCACACTGCAGAAACCAGAATATGCCGAACAACCATGAAAAACCTGAAAATTAAAAATTCACACAGTCGGACACAGAATATGGTGAGAAACCATGAAAAAAGTGGACAATTAAAAATTCACAATTTATTACCCAGATATGGCGAGAAATACTGAAAACCGTGGAAAAAAATTCACACTGAAGGACCTGGAATACGGCAAGTGACCCTGAAAAACATGGAAATGAGAAAAATCACACAGTAGGACCCAGCATATGGCGAGAAAACCTGAAAAAAGTAGAAAATTAAAAATTCACACTGAAGGACCCCGAATATTGCAAGAAAACCTGAAAAGGGTGGAAAATGAGAATAATCAATCTGTAGGACCCAGCTTATGCCTAGAAACCCTGAAAACGTGGAAAATTAAAAATACATGCTGTAGGACCCAGAATATGGCGTGTAACCCTGAAAAAAGTTGAAAATAACAAACTCACACTGTAGGACCCCAAATATGGCGAGAAACCCTGCAAAAGGTGGAAAATGAGAAAATCACACTGCAGGATCCAGAATATGCCGAGAAAATGTGAAAAACGTGAAAATTAATAATTCACACTAACGGACCCAGAATATGGCGAGAAACACTTAATAAAAAAGTAGGAAATTAAAAACTCACAGTGAAGGAGCCCAAACATGACCAGAAAAACCTGAAAAAGGTGGAAAATTAGAAAATCACACTGTAGGATCCAGAATATGGCAAGAAATCCTGAAAAAAGTAGAAAAATAAAAACTCACACTGAAGGACCCCAAATATGGCAAGAAAACCCGAACAAGGTGGAAAATGAGAAAATCACACAGTAGGACCCAAAATTACAAAAAAACTTGAAAAAAGTGGAAAATGAGAAAATCACACTGCAGGACCAAGAATATTTAGAGAAATCCTGAAAAACGTGAAAATTAAAAATTCACACTCCAGGACCTAGAATATGCCGAGAAACCCTGAAAAACGTGAAAATTAAAAATTCACATTATCGGACCCAGAATATCGTTAGAAACCCTGAAAAACGTGAAAATTAAAAATTCAACTGAAGGACCCGGAATATGGCGAGAAACCCTGAAAAAAGTAGAAAACTAAAAATTCACACTGAAGTACCCGGAATATGGCGAGAAAACCTGAAAAGGTGGAAAATGAGAATAATCACAGTGTAGGACCCAGAATTGCACAAAAATAAAACTTGAAAAACATCGTAAATGAGAAAATCAAACTGTAGGACCCAGAATATGGCAAGAAACCCTGAGAAACG